>NW_022262010.1:0-57593 GCF_002021735.2 Oncorhynchus kisutch
AATGAAGCCGTGGACAGTTTTCAGCAAGTTGCAACATTGAAATACAAAATAAGCACTTTTCCATAAACAAGCTCTAACATCATGTTTGAAGCACTCTGGATAAAAAATGTTTTGTTATGTTAGTCGAGATGTTATGAAAACACTGTAGACTGTTTTCAGCAAGTTACAACATTGAAATGCAGAAATAAGCACTTTTCCATAAACAAGCTCTAAATCATGTTTGATGCACTCTGGATGTCCAATTTTGCTGTGCTGTGTCTAGTTGAGATGAAATGAAACCGTGGATAGTTTTCAGCAAGTTGCAACATTGAAATGCAGAAATAAGCACTTTTCCATAAACAAGCTCTAAATCATGTTGATGCACTCTGGATGTCCAATTTTTGCTGTGCTGTGTCTAGTTGAGATAAATGAACACCGTGGATAGTTTTCAGCAAGTTGCAACATTGAAATGCAGAAATAAGCACTTTTCCATAAACAAGCTCTAAATCATGTTTGAAGCACTCTGGATAAAAAAATGTTGTTATGTTTATTCGAGATGTTATGAAAACACTGTAGACTGTTTTCAGCAAGTTACAACATTGAAATGCAGAAATAAGCACTTTTCCATAAACAAGCTCTAAATCATGTTTGATGCACTCTGGATGTCCAATTTTTGCTGTGCTGTGTCTAGTTGAGATGAAATGAACACCGTGGATAGTTTTCAGCAAGTTGCAACATTGAAATGCAGAAATAAGCACTTTTCCATAAACAAGCTCTAAATCATGTTTGATGCACTCTGGATGTCCAATTTTTGCTGTGCTGTGTCTAGGTTGAGATGAAATGAACACCGTGGACAGTTTTCAGCAAGTTGCAACATTGAAATGCAGAAATAAGCACTTTTCCATAAACAAGCTCTAAATCATGTTTGAAGCACTCTGGATGTCCAATTTTTGCTGTGCTGTGTCTAGTTGAGATGAAATGAACACCGTGGACAGTTTTCAGCAAGTTGCAACATTGAAATGCAGAAATAAGCACTTTTCCATAAACAAGCTCTAAATCATGTTTGATGCACTCTGGATGAAAATGTTTTTGTTATGTTTATTCGAGATGTTATGAAAACACTGTGGACTGTTTTCAGCAAGTTGCAACATTGAAATGCAGAAATAAGCACTTTTCCATAAACAAGCTCTAAATCATGTTTGATGCACTCTGGATGTCCAATTTTTGCTGTGCTGTGTCTAGGTTGAGATGAAATGAACGCCGTGGACAGTTTCAGCAAGTTGCAACATTGAAATGCAGAAATAAGCACTTTTCCATAAACAAGCTCTAAATCATGTTTGATGCACTCTGGATAAAAAAATGTTTTGTTATGTTTATTCGAGATGTTATGAAACACTGTAGACTGTTTTCAGCAAGTTACAACATTGAAATGCAGAAATAAGCACTTTTCCATAAACAAGCTCTAAATCATGTTTGATGCACTCTGGATGTCCAATTTTGCTGTGCTGTGTCTAGTTGAGATAAATGAACACCGTGGACAGTTTTCAGCAAGTTGCAACATTGAAATGCAGAAATAAGCACTTTTCCATAAACAAGCTCTAAATCATGTTTGAAGCACTCTGGATAAAAAAATGTTTTTGTTATGTTTATTCGAGATGTTATGAAAACACTGTAGACTGTTTTCAGCAAGTTACAACATTGAAATGCAGAAATAAGCACTTTTCCATAAACAAGCTCTAAATCATGTTTGATGCACTCTGGATGTCCAATTTTTGCTGTGCTGTGTCTAGTTGAGATGAAATGAACACCGTGGACAGTTTTCAGCAAGTTGCAACATTGAAATGCAGAAATAAGCACTTTTCCATAAACAAGCTCTAAATCATGTTTGATGCACTCTGGATGTCCAATTTTTGCTGTGCTGTGTCTAGTTGAGATAAAATGAACACGTGGACAGTTTTCAGCAAGTTGCAACATTGAAATGCAGAAATAAGCACTTTTCCATAAACAAGCTCTAAATCATGTTTGAAGCACTCTGGATAAAAAAATGTTTTTGTTATGTTTCGAGATGTTATGAAAACACTGTAGACTGTTTTCAGCAAGTTACAACATTGAAATGCAGAAATAAGCACTTTTCCATAAACAAGCTCTAAATCATGTTTGATGCACTCTGGATGTCCAATTTTTGCTGTGCTGTGTCTAGTTGAGATTAAATGAACACCGTGGACAGTTTTCAGCAAGTTGCAACATTGAAATGCAGAAATAAGCACTTTTCCATAAACAAGCTCTAAATCATGTTTGAAGCACTCTGGATAAAAAAATGTTTTTATGTTTATTCGAGATGTTATGAAAAACACTGTAGACTGTTTTCAGCAAGTTACAACATTGAAATGCAGAAATAAGCACTTTTCCATAAACAAGCTCTAAATCATGTTTGATGCACTCTGGATGTCCAATTTTTGCTGTGCTGTGTCTAGTTGAGATTAAATGAACACCGTGGACTGTTTTCAGCAAGTTGCAACATTGAAATGCAGAAATAAGCACTTTTCCATAAACAAGCTCTAAATCATGTTTGATGCACTCTGGATAAAAAAATGTTTTATGTTTATTCGAGATGTTATGAAAACACTGTAGACTGTTTTCAGCAAGTTACAACATTGAAATGCAGAAATAAGCACTTTTCCATAAACAAGCTCTAAATCATGTTTGATGCACTCTGGATGTCCAATTTTTGCTGTGCTGTGTCTAGTTGAGATTAAATGAACACCGTGGATAGTTTCAGCAAGTTGCAACATTGAAATGCAGAAATAAGCACTTTTCCATAAACAAGCTCTAAATCATGTTTGAAGCACTCTGGATAAAAAAAGTTTTTGTTATGTTTATTCGAGATGTTATGAAAACACTGTAGACTGTTTTCAGCAAGTTACAACATTGAAATGCAGAAATAAGCACTTTTCCATAAACAAGCTCTAAATCATGTTTGATGCACTCTGGATGTCCAATTTTGCTGTGCTGTGTCTAGTTGAGATAAATGAACGCCGTGGACAGTTTTCAGCAAGTTGCAACATTGAAATGCAGAAATAAGCACTTTTCCATAAACAAGCTCTAAATCATGTTTGAAGCACTCTGGATAAAAAAATGTTTTTGTTATGTTTATTCGAGATGTTATGAAAACACTGTAGACTGTTTTCAGCAAGTTACAACATTGAAATGCAGAAATAAGCACTTTTCCATAAACAAGCTCTAAATCATGTTTGATGCACTCTGGATAAAAAAATTTTTGTTATGTTTATTCGAGATGTTATGAAACACTGTAGACTGTTTTCAGCAAGTTACAACATTGAAATGCAGAAATAAGCACTTTTCCATAAACAAGCTCTAAATCATGTTTGATGCACTCTGGATGTCCAATTTTTGCTGTGCTGTGTCTAGTTGAGATAAAATGAACGCCGTGGACAGTTTTCAGCAAGTTGCAACATTGAAATGCAGAAATAAGCACTTTTCCATAAACAAGCTCTAAATCATGTTTGAGCACTCTGGAAAAAAATGTTTTTGTTATGTTTATTCGAGATGTTATGAAAACACTGTAGACTGTTTTCAGCAAGTTACAACATTGAAATGCAGAAATAAGCACTTTTCCATAAACAAGCTCTAAATCATGTTTGATGCACTCTGGATGTCCAATTTTGCTGTGCTGTGTCTAGTTGAGATGAAATGAACACCGTGGACAGTTTTCAGCAAGTTGCAACATTGAAATGCAGAAATAAGCACTTTTCCATAAACAAGCTCTAAATCATGTTTGATGCACTCTGGATGTCCAATTTTTGCTGTGCTGTGTCTAGTTGAGATGAAATGAACACCGTGGACAGTTTTCAGCAAGTTGCAACATTGAAATGCAGAAATAAGCACTTTTCCATAAACAAGCTCTAAATCATGTTTGAAGCACTCTGGATAAAAAAATTTTTATGTTTATTCGAGATGTTATGAAAACACTGTAGACTGTTTTCAGCAAGTTACAACATTGAAATGCAGAAATAAGCACTTTTCCATAAACAAGCTCTAAATCATGTTTGATGCACTCTGGATGTCCAATTTTTGCTGTGCTGTGTCTAGTTGAGATGAAATGAACACCGTGGACAGTTTTCAGCAAGTTGCAACATTGAAATGCAGAAATAAGCACTTTTCCATAAACAAGCTCTAAATCATGTTTGAAGCACTCTGGATAAAAAAATGTTTTTATGTTTATTCGAGATGTTATGAAAACACTGTAGACTGTTTTCAGCAAGTTACAACATTGAAATGCAGAAATAAGCACTTTTCCATAAACAAGCTCTAAATCATGTTTGATGCACTCTGGATGTCCAATTTTTGCTGTGCTGTGTCTAGTTGAGATGAAATGAACACCGTGGACAGTTTTCAGCAAGTTGCAACATTGAAATGCAGAAATAAGCACTTTTCCATAAACAAGCTCTAAATCATGTTTGAAGCACTCTGGATAAAAAATGTTTTGTTATGTTTATTCGAGATGTTATGAAAACACTGTAGACTGTTTTCAGCAAGTTACAACATTGAAATGCAGAAATAAGCACTTTTCCATAAACAAGCTCTAAATCATGTTTGATGCACTCTGGATGTCCAATTTTTGCTGTGCTGTGTCTAGTTGAGATTAAATGAACACCGTGGATAGTTTTCAGCAAGTTGCAACATTGAAATGCAGAAATAAGCACTTTTCCATAAACAAGCTCTAAATCATGTTTGAAGCACTCTGGATAAAAAAATGTTTTTGTTATGTTTATTCGAGATGTTATGAAAACACTGTAGACTGTTTTCAGCAAGTTACAACATTGAAATGCAGAAATAAGCACTTTTCCATAAACAAGCTCTAAATCATGTTTGATGCACTCTGGATGTCCAATTTTTGCTGTGCTGTGTCTAGTTGAGATGAAATGAACGCCGTGGACAGTTTTCAGCAAGTTGCAACATTGAAATGCAGAAATAAGCACTTTTCCATAAACAAGCTCTAAATCATGTTTGAAGCACTCTGGATAAAAAAATGTTTTTGTTATGTTTATTCGAGATGTTATGAAAACACTGTAGACTGTTTTCAGCAAGTTACAACATTGAAATGCAGAAATAAGCACTTTTCCATAAACAAGCTCTAAATCATGTTTGATGCACTCTGGAATAAAAAATGTTTTTGTTATGTTTATTCGAGATGTTATGAAAACACTGTAGACTGTTTTCAGCAAGTTACAACATTGAAATGCAGAAATAAGCACTTTTCCATAAACAAGCTCTAAATCATGTTTGATGCACTCTGGATGTCCAATTTTTGCTGTGCTGTGTCTAGTTGAGATGAAATGAACGCCGTGGACAGTTTTCAGCAAGTTGCAACATTGAAATGCAGAAATAAGCACTTTTCCATAAACAAGCTCTAAATCATGTTTGAAGCACTCTGGATAAAAAAATGTTTTTGTTATGTTTATTCGAGATGTTATGAAAACACTGTAGACTGTTTTCAGCAAGTTACAACATTGAAATGCAGAAATAAGCACTTTTCCATAAACAAGCTCTAAATCATGTTTGATGCACTCTGGATGTCCAATTTTTGCTGTGCTGTGTCTAGTTGAGATGAAATGAACGCCGTGGACAGTTTTCAGCAAGTTGCAACATTGAAATGCAGAAATAAGCACTTTTCCATAAACAAGCTCTAAATCATGTTTGATGCACTCTGGATGTCCAATTTTTGCTGTGCTGTGTCTAGTTGAGATAAATGAACACCGTGGACAGTTTTCAGCAAGTTGCAACATTGAAATGCAGAAATAAGCACTTTTCCATAAACAAGCTCTAAATCATGTTTGATGCACTCTGGATGTCCAATTTTTGCTGTGCTGTGTCTAGTTGAGATGAAATGAACACCGTGGACAGTTTTCAGCAAGTTGCAACATTGAAATGCAGAAATAAGCACTTTTCCATAAACAAGCTCTAAATCATGTTTGATGCACTCTGGATGTCCAATTTTTGCTGTGCTGTGTCTAGTTGAGATGAAATGAACACCGTGGACAGTTTTCAGCAAGTTGCAACATTGAAATGCAGAAATAAGCACTTTTCCATAAACAAGCTCTAAATCATGTTTGAAGCACTCTGGATAAAAAAATGTTTTTATGTTTATTCGAGATGTTATGAAAACACTGTAGACTGTTTTCAGCAAGTTACAACATTGAAATGCAGAAATAAGCACTTTTCCATAAACAAGCTCTAAATCATGTTTGATGCACTCTGGATGTCCAATTTTTGCTGTGCTGTGTCTAGTTGAGATTAAATGAACACCGTGGACAGTTTTCAGCAAGTTGCAACATTGAAATGCAGAAATAAGCACTTTTCCATAAACAAGCTCTAAATCATGTTTGAAGCACTCTGGATAAAAAAATGTTTTGTTATGTTTATTCGAGATGTTATGAAAACACTGTAGACTGTTTTCAGCAAGTTACAACATTGAAATGCAGAAATAAGCACTTTTCCATAAACAAGCTCTAAATCATGTTTGATGCACTCTGGATGTCCAATTTTGCTGTGCTGTGTCTAGTTGAGATTAAATGAACACCGTGGACAGTTTTCAGCAAGTTGCAACATTGAAATGCAGAAATAAGCACTTTTCCATAAACAAGCTCTAAATCATGTTTGAAGCACTCTGGATAAAAAATGTTTTGTTATGTTTATTCGAGATGTTATGAAAACACTGTAGACTGTTTTCAGCAAGTTACAACATTGAAATGCAGAAATAAGCACTTTTCCATAAACAAGCTCTAAATCATGTTTGATGCACTCTGGATGTCCAATTTTTGCTGTGCTGTGTCTAGTTGAGATGAAATGAACGCCGTGGACAGTTTTCAGCAAGTTGCAACACAGAAATGCAGAAATAAGCACTTTTCCATAAACAAGCTCTAAATCATGTTTGAAGCACTCTGGATAAAAAAAAATGTTGTTATGTTTATTCGAGATGTTATGAAAACACTGTAGACTGTTTTCAGCAAGTTACAACATTGAAATGCAGAAATAAGCACTTTTCCATAAACAAGCTCTAAATCATGTTTGATGCACTCTGGATAAAAAAATGTTTTTGTTATGTTTATTCGAGATGTTATGAAAACACTGTAGACTGTTTTCAGCAAGTTGCAACATTGAAATGCAGAAATAAGCACTTTTCCATAAACAAGCTCTAAATCATGTTTGATGCACTCTGGATGTCCAATTTTTGCTGTGCTGTGTCTAGTTGAGATGAAATGAACGCCGTGGACAGTTTTCAGCAAGTTGCAACATTGAAATGCAGAAATAAGCACTTTTCCATAAACAAGCTCTAAATCATGTTTGAAGCACTCTGGATAAAAAATGTTTTTGTTATGTTTATTCGAGATGTTATGAAAACACTGTAGACTGTTTTCAGCAAGTTACAACATTGAAATGCAGAAATAAGCACTTTTCCATAAACAAGCTCTAAATCATGTTTGATGCACTCTGGATGTCCAATTTTTGCTGTGCTGTGTCTAGTTGAGATGAAATGAACGCCGTGGACAGTTTTCAGCAAGTTGCAACATTGAAATGCAGAAATAAGCACTTTTCCATAAACAAGCTCTAAATCATGTTTGATGCACTCTGGATGTCCAATTTTTGCTGTGCTGTGTCTAGTTGAGATGAAATGAACACCGTGGACAGTTTTCAGCAAGTTGCAACATTGAAATGCAGAAATAAGCACTTTTCCATAAACAAGCTCTAAATCATGTTTGATGCACTCTGGATGTCCAATTTTTGCTGTGCTGTGTCTAGTTGAGATGAAATGAACACCGTGGACAGTTTTCAGCAAGTTGCAACATTGAAATGCAGAAATAAGCACTTTTCCATAAACAAGCTCTAAATCATGTTTGATGCACTCTGGATGTCCAATTTTTGCTGTGCTGTGTCTAGTTGAGATTAAATGAACACCGTGGACAGTTTTCAGCAAGTTGCAACATTGAAATGCAGAAATAAGCACTTTTCCATAAACAAGCTCTAAATCATGTTTGAAGCACTCTGGATAAAAAAATGTTTTTGTTATGTTTATTCGAGATGTTATGAAAACACTGTAGACTGTTTTCAGCAAGTTGCAACATTGAAATGCAGAAATAAGCACTTTTCCATAAACAAGCTCTAAATCATGTTTTGAAATTCGAGACACTGTGGACTGTTTTCAGCAAGTTGCAACATTGAAATGCAGAAATAAGCACTTTTCCATAAACAAGCTCTAAATCATGTTTGATGCACTCTGGATGTCCAATTTTTGCTGTGCTGTGTCTAGTTGAGATGAAATGAACGCCGTGGACAGTTTTCAGCAAGTTGCAACATTGAAATGCAGAAATAAGCACTTTTCCATAAACAAGCTCTAAATCATGTTTGAAGCACTCTGGATAAAAAATGTTTTTGTTATGTTTATTCGAGATGTTATGAAAACACTGTAGACTGTTTTCAGCAAGTTACAACATTGAAATGCAGAAATAAGCACTTTTCCATAAACAAGCTCTAAATCATGTTTGATGCACTCTGGATAAAAAATGTTTTTGTTATGTTTATTCGAGATGTTATGAAAACACTGTAGACTGTTTTCAGCAAGTTACAACATTGAAATGCAGAAATAAGCACTTTTCCATAAACAAGCTCTAAATCATGTTTGATGCACTCTGGATGTCCAATTTTTGTTGTGCTGTCTATAGTTGAGATGAAATGAACGCCGTGGACAGTTTTCAGCAAGTTGCAACATTGAAATGCAGAAATAAGCACTTTTCCATAAACAAGCTCTAAATCATGTTTGATGCACTCTGGATAAAAAAATGTTTTTGTTATGTTTATTCGAGATGTTATGAAAACACTGTAGACTGTTTTCAGCAAGTTACAACATTGAAATGCAGAAATAAGCACTTTTCCATAAACAAGCTCTAAATCATGTTTGATGCACTCTGGATGTCCAATTTTGCTGTGCTGTGTCTAGTTGAGATGAAATGAACACCGTGGACAGTTTTCAGCAAGTTGCAACATTGAAATGCAGAAATAAGCACTTTTCCATAAACAAGCTCTAAATCATGTTTGATGCACTCTGGATGTCCAATTTTTGCTGTGCTGTGTCTAGTTGAGATGAAATGAACACCGTGGACAGTTTTCAGCAAGTTGCAACATTGAAATGCAGAAATAAGCACTTTTCCATAAACAAGCTCTAAATCATGTTTGAAGCACTCTGGATAAAAAATGTTTTTGTTATGTTTATTCGAGATGTTATGAAAACACTGTAGACTGTTTTCAGCAAGTTACAACATTGAAATGCAGAAATAAGCACTTTTCCATAAACAAGCTCTAAATCATGTTTGATGCACTCTGGATGTCCAATTTTTGCTGTGCTGTGTCTAGTTGAGATGAAATGAACACCGTGGACAGTTTTCAGCAAGTTGCAACATTGAAATACAGAAATAAGCACTTTTCCATAAACAAGCTCTAAATCATGTTTGAAGCACTCTGGATAAAAAAATGTTTTTATGTTTATTCGAGATGTTATGAAAACACTGTAGACTGTTTTCAGCAAGTTACAACATTGAAATGCAGAAATAAGCACTTTTCCATAAACAAGCTCTAAATCATGTTTGATGCACTCTGGATGTCCAATTTTTGCTGTGCTGTGTCTAGTTGAGATTAAATGAACACCGTGGATAGTTTTCAGCAAGTTGCAACATTGAAATGCAGAAATAAGCACTTTTCCATAAACAAGCTCTAAATCATGTTTGAAGCACTCTGGATAAAAAAATGTTTTGTTATGTTTATTCGAGATGTTATGAAAACACTGTAGACTGTTTTCAGCAAGTTACAACATTGAAATGCAGAAATAAGCACTTTTCCATAAACAAGCTCTAAATCATGTTTGATGCACTCTGGATGTCCAATTTTTGCTGTGCTGTGTCTAGTTGAGATGAAATGAACGCCGTGGACAGTTTTCAGCAAGTTGCAACATTGAAATGCAGAAATAAGCACTTTTCCATAAACAAGCTCTAAATCATGTTTGAAGCACTCTGGATAAAAAAATGTTTTTGTTATGTTTATTCGAGATGTTATGAAAACACTGTAGACTGTTTTCAGCAAGTTACAACATTGAAATGCAGAAATAAGCACTTTTCCATAAACAAGCTCTAAATCATGTTTGATGCACTCTGGATAAAAAAATGTTTTTGTTATGTTTATTCGAGATGTTATGAAAACACTGTAGACTGTTTTCAGCAAGTTACAACATTGAAATGCAGAAATAAGCACTTTTCCATAAACAAGCTCTAAATCATGTTTGATGCACTCTGGATGTCCAATTTTTGCTGTGCTGTGTCTAGTTGAGATGAAATGAACGCCGTGGACAGTTTTCAGCAAGTTGCAACATTGAAATGCAGAAATAAGCACTTTTCCATAAACAAGCTCTAAATCATGTTTGAAGCACTCTGGATAAAAAAATGTTTTTGTTATGTTTATTCGAGATGTTATGAAAACACTGTAGACTGTTTTCAGCAAGTTACAACATTGAAATGCAGAAATAAGCACTTTTCCATAAACAAGCTCTAAATCATGTTTGATGCACTCTGGATGTCCAATTTTGCTGTGCTGTGTCTAGTTGAGATGAAATGAACGCCGTGGACAGTTTTCAGCAAGTTGCAACATTGAAATGCAGAAATAAGCACTTTTCCATAAACAAGCTCTAAATCATGTTTGATGCACTCTGGATGTCCAATTTTTGCTGTGCTGTGTCTAGTTGAGATGAAATGAACACCGTGGACAGTTTTCAGCAAGTTGCAACATTGAAATGCAGAAATAAGCACTTTTCCATAAACAAGCTCTAAATCATGTTTGAAGCACTCTGGATAAAAAATGTTTTATGTTTATTCGAGATGTTATGAAAACACTGTAGACTGTTTTCAGCAAGTTACAACATTGAAATGCAGAAATAAGCACTTTTCCATAAACAAGCTCTAAATCATGTTTGATGCACTCTGGATGTCCAATTTTTGCTGTGCTGTGTCTAGTTGAGATGAAATGAACACCGTGGACAGTTTTCAGCAAGTTGCAACATTGAAATGCAGAAATAAGCACTTTTCCATAAACAAGCTCTAAATCATGTTTGAAGCACTCTGGATTTAAAAAAAATTGTTTAAGTTTATTCGAGATGTTACACTGTAGACTGTTTTCAGCAAGTTACAACATTGAAATGCAGAAATAAGCACTTTTCCATAAACAAGCTCTAAATCATGTTTGATGCACTCTGGATGTCCAATTTTTGCTGTGCTGTGTCTAGTTGAGATTAAATGAACACCGTGGACAGTTTTCAGCAAGTTGCAACATTGAAATGCAGAAATAAGCACTTTTCCATAAACAAGCTCTAAATCATGTTTGAAGCACTCTGGATAAAAAAATGTTTTGTTATGTTTATTCGAGATGTTATGAAAACACTGTAGACTGTTTTCAGCAAGTTACAACATTGAAATGCAGAAATAAGCACTTTTCCATAAACAAGCTCTAAATCATGTTTGATGCACTCTGGATGTCCAATTTTTGCTGTGCTGTGTCTAGTTGAGATGAAATGAACGCCGTGGACAGTTTTCAGCAAGTTGCAACATTGAAATGCAGAAATAAGCACTTTTCCATAAACAAGCTCTAAATCATGTTTGAAGCACTCTGGATAAAAAAATGTTTTTGTTATGTTTATTCGAGATGTTATGAAAACACTGTAGACTGTTTTCAGCAAGTTACAACATTGAAATGCAGAAATAAGCACTTTTCCATAAACAAGCTCTAAATCATGTTTGATGCACTCTGGATAAAAAATGTTTTTATGTTTATTCGAGATGTTATGAAAACACTGTAGACTGTTTTCAGCAAGTTACAACATTGAAATGCAGAAATAAGCACTTTTCCATAAACAAGCTCTAAATCATGTTTGATGCACTCTGGATGTCCAATTTTTGCTGTGCTGTGTCTAGTTGAGATGAAATGAACACCGTGGACAGTTTTCAGCAAGTTGCAACATTGAAATGCAGAAATAAGCACTTTTCCATAAACAAGCTCTAAATCATGTTTGATGCACTCTGGATGTCCAATTTTTGCTGTGCTGTGTCTAGTTGAGATGAAATGAAACCGTGGACAGTTTTCAGCAAGTTGCAACATTGAAATGCAGAAATAAGCACTTTTCCATAAACAAGCTCTAAATCATGTTTGATGCACTCTGGATAAAAAAATTTTTTGTTATGTTTAGTTCGAGATGTTATGAACACTGTAGACTGTTTTCAGCAAGTTACAACATTGAAATGCAGAAATAAGCACTTTTCCATAAACAAGCTCTAAATCATGTTTGATGCACTCTGGATGTCCAATTTTGCTGTGCTGTGTCTAGTTGAGATGAAATGAACACCGTGGACAGTTTTCAGCAAGTTGCAACATTGAAATGCAGAAATAAGCACTTTTCCATAAACAAGCTCTAAATCATGTTTGATGCACTCTGGATGTCCAATTTTTGCTGTGCTGTGTCTAGTTGAGATTAAATGAACACCGTGGACAGTTTTCAGCAAGTTGCAACATTGAAATGCAGAAATAAGCACTTTTCCATAAACAAGCTCTAAATCATGTTTGATGCACTCTGGATAAAAAATTTTTGCTGTGCTGTGTCTATTCGAGATGTTATGAACACTGTGGACTGTTTTCAGCAAGTTGCAACATTGAAATGCAGAAATAAGCACTTTTCCATAAACAAGCTCTAAATCATGTTTGATGCACTCTGGATAAAAATGTTTTTGTTATGTTTATTCGAGATGTTATGAAAACACTGTAGACTGTTTTCAGCAAGTTGCAACATTGAAATGCAGAAATAAGCACTTTTCCATAAACAAGCTCTAAATCATGTTTGATGCACTCTGGATGTCCAATTTTTGCTGTGCTGTGTCTAGTTGAGATGAAATGAACACCGTGGACAGTTTTCAGCAAGTTGCAACATTGAAATGCAGAAATAAGCACTTTTCCATAAACAAGCTCTAAATCATGTTTGAAGCACTCTGGATAAAAAATGTTTTTGTTGTGTTATTCGAGATGTTATGAAAACACTGTAGACTGTTTTCAGCAAGTTACAACATTGAAATGCAGAAATAAGCACTTTTCCATAAACAAGCTCTAAATCATGTTTGATGCACTCTGGATGTCCAATTTTTGCTGTGCTGTGTCTAGTTGAGATGAAATGAACACCGTGGACAGTTTTCAGCAAGTTGCAACATTGAAATGCAGAAATAAGCACTTTTCCATAAACAAGCTCTAAATCATGTTTGATGCACTCTGGATGTCCAATTTTTGCTGTGCTGTGTCTAGTTGAGATGAAATGAACACCGTGGACAGTTTTCAGCAAGTTGCAACATTGAAATGCAGAAATAAGCACTTTTCCATAAACAAGCTCTAAATCATGTTTGATGCACTCTGGATGTCCAATTTTGCTGTGCTGTGTCTATTTGAGATGTTATGAACACCGTGGACTGTTTTCAGCAAGTTGCAACATTGAAATGCAGAAATAAGCACTTTTCCATAAACAAGCTCTAAATCATGTTTGATGCACTCTGGATGTCCAATTTTTGTGTATGTTTATTGAGATGTTATGAACACCGTGGACTAGTTTTCAGCAAGTTGCAACATTGAAATGCAGAAATAAGCACTTTTCCATAAACAAGCTCTAAATCATGTTTGATGCACTCTGGATGTCCAATTTTTGCTGTGCTGTGTCTAGTTGAGATGAATGAACACCGTGGACTGTTTTCAGCAAGTTGCAACATTGAAATGCAGAAATAAGCACTTTTCCATAAACAAGCTCTAAATCATGTTTGATGCACTCTGGATGTCCAATTTTTGCTGTGCTGTGTCTAGTTGAGATGAAATGAACACCGTGGACAGTTTTCAGCAAGTTGCAACATTGAAATGCAGAAATAAGCACTTTTCCATAAACAAGCTCTAAATCATGTTTGATGCACTCTGGATAAAAAATTTTTGTTATGTTTATTCGAGATGTTATGAAAACACTGTAGACTGTTTTCAGCAAGTTACAACATTGAAATGCAGAAATAAGCACTTTTCCATAAACAAGCTCTAAATCATGTTTGATGCACTCTGGATGTCCAATTTTTGCTGTGCTGTGTCTAGTTGAGATGAAATGAACACCGTGGACAGTTTTCAGCAAGTTGCAACATTGAAATGCAGAAATAAGCACTTTTCCATAAACAAGCTCTAAATCATGTTTGATGCACTCTGGATAAAAAATTTTTGTTATGTTTATTCGAGATGTTATGAAAACACTGTGGACTGTTTTCAGCAAGTTGCAACATTGAAATGCAGAAATAAGCACTTTTCCATAAACAAGCTCTAAATCATGTTTGATGCACTCTGGATAAAAAATGTTTTTGTGCTGTTCTATTGAGATGAATGAACACTGTGGACTGTTTTCAGCAAGTTACAACATTGAAATGCAGAAATAAGCACTTTTCCATAAACAAGCTCTAAATCATGTTTGATGCACTCTGGATGTCCAATTTTTGCTGTGCTGTGTCTAGTTGAGATGAAAACACCGTGGACAGTTTTCAGCAAGTTGCAACATTGAAATGCAGAAATAAGCACTTTTCCATAAACAAGCTCTAAATCATGTTTGATGCACTCTGGATGTCCAATTTTTGCTGTGCTGTGTCTAGTTGAGATGTAAATGAACACCGTGGACAGTTTTCAGCAAGTTGCAACATTGAAATGCAGAAATAAGCACTTTTCCATAAACAAGCTCTAAATCATGTTTGATGCACTCTGGATAAAAAATGTTTTTGTTATGTTTATTCGAGATGTTATGAAGATGTGTATAAGAGACAGCCGTGGACAGTTTTCAGCAAGTTGCAACATTGAAATGCAGAAATAAGCACTTTTCCATAAACAAGCTCTAAATCATGTTTGATGCACTCTGGATGTCCAATTTTTGCTGTGCTGTGTCTAGTTGAGATGAAATGAACACCGTGGACAGTTTTCAGCAAGTTGCAACATTGAAATGCAGAAATAAGCACTTTTCCATAAACAAGCTCTAAATCATGTTTGATGCACTCTGGATGTCCAATTTTTGCTGTGCTGTGTCTAGTTGAGATGAAATGAACACCGTGGACAGTTTTCAGCAAGTTGCAACATTGAAATGCAGAAATAAGCACTTTTCCATAAACAAGCTCTAAATCATGTTTGAAGCACTCTGGATAAAAAATGTTTTTGTTATGTTTATTCGAGATGTTATGAAAACACTGTAGACTGTTTTCAGCAAGTTGCAACATTGAAATGCAGAAATAAGCACTTTTCCATAAACAAGCTCTAAATCATGTTTGATGCACTCTGGATGTCCAATTTTTGCTGTGCTGTGTCTAGTTGAGATGAAATGAACACCGTGGACAGTTTTCAGCAAGTTGCAACATTGAAATGCAGAAATAAGCACTTTTCCATAAACAAGCTCTAAATCATGTTTGATGCACTCTGGATGTCCAATTTTTTGTTGTGTCTATTGAGATGAAATGAAAACCGTGGACAGTTTTCAGCAAGTTGCAACATTGAAATGCAGAAATAAGCACTTTTCCATAAACAAGCTCTAAATCATGTTTGATGCACTCTGGATGTCCAATTTTTGCTGTGCTGTGTCTAGTTGAGATGAAATGAACACCGTGGACAGTTTTCAGCAAGTTGCAACATTGAAATGCAGAAATAAGCACTTTTCCATAAACAAGCTCTAAATCATGTTTGATGCACTCTGGATGTCCAATTTTTGCTGTGCTGTGTCTAGTTGAGATGAAATGAACACCGTGGACAGTTTTCAGCAAGTTGCAACATTGAAATGCAGAAATAAGCACTTTTCCATAAACAAGCTCTAAATCATGTTTGATGCACTCTGGATAAAAAATTTTTTGTTATGTCTATTCGAGATGTTATGAACACTGTGGACTGTTTTCAGCAAGTTGCAACATTGAAATGCAGAAATAAGCACTTTTCCATAAACAAGCTCTAAATCATGTTTGATGCACTCTGGATGTCCAATTTTTGCTGTGCTGTGTCTAGTTGAGATGAAATGAACACCGTGGACAGTTTTCAGCAAGTTGCAACATTGAAATGCAGAAATAAGCACTTTTCCATAAACAAGCTCTAAATCATGTTTGATGCACTCTGGATGTCCAATTTTTGCTGTGCTGTGTCTAGTTGAGATGAAATGAACACCGTGGACAGTTTTCAGCAAGTTGCAACATTGAAATGCAGAAATAAGCACTTTTCCATAAACAAGCTCTAAATCATGTTTGATGCACTCTGGATAAAAAATGTTTTTGTTATGTTTATTCGAGATGTTATGAAAACACTGTAGACTGTTTTCAGCAAGTTGCAACATTGAAATGCAGAAATAAGCACTTTTCCATAAACAAGCTCTAAATCATGTTTGATGCACTCTGGATGTCCAATTTTTGCTGTGCTGTGTCTAGTTGAGATGAAATGAACACCGTGGACAGTTTTCAGCAAGTTGCAACATTGAAATGCAGAAATAAGCACTTTTCCATAAACAAGCTCTAAATCATGTTTGATGCACTCTGGATGTCCAATTTTGCTGTGCTGTGTCTAGTTGAGATGAAATGAACACCGTGGACAGTTTTCAGCAAGTTGCAACATTGAAATGCAGAAATAAGCACTTTTCCATAAACAAGCTCTAAATCATGTTTGATGCACTCTGGATGTCCAATTTTTTGTTATGTTTATTCGAGATGTTATGAAAACACCGTGGATAGTTTTCAGCTAGTTGCAACATTGAAATGCAGAAATAAGCACTTTTCCATAAACAAGCTCTAAATCATGTTTGATGCACTCTGGATGTCCAATTTTTGCTGTGCTGTGTCTAGTTGAGATGAAATGAACACCGTGGACAGTTTTCAGCAAGTTGCAACATTGAAATGCAGAAATAAGCACTTTTCCATAAACAAGCTCTAAATCATGTTTGATGCACTCTGGATAAAAAATTTTTGTTATGTTTATTCGAGATGTTATGAAAACACTGTAGACTGTTTTCAGCAAGTTGCAACATTGAAATGCAGAAATAAGCACTTTTCCATAAACAAGCTCTAAATCATGTTTGATGCACTCTGGATGTCCAATTTTTGCTGTGCTGTGTCTAGTTGAGATGAAATGAACACCGTGGACAGTTTTCAGCAAGTTGCAACATTGAAATGCAGAAATAAGCACTTTTCCATAAACAAGCTCTAAATCATGTTTGAAGCACTCTGGATAAAAAATGTTTTTGTATGTTTATTCGAGATGTTATGAAAACACTGTAGACTGTTTTCAGCAAGTTGCAACATTGAAATGCAGAAATAAGCACTTTTCCATAAACAAGCTCTAAATCATGTTTGATGCACTCTGGATGTCCAATTTTTGCTGTGCTGTGTCTAGTTGAGATGAAATGAACACCGTGGACAGTTTTCAGCAAGTTGCAACATTGAAATGCAGAAATAAGCACTTTTCCATAAACAAGCTCTAAATCATGTTTGATGCACTCTGGATAAAAAATTTTTGTTATGTTTATTCGAGATGTTATGAAAACACTGTGGACTGTTTTCAGCAAGTTGCAACATTGAAATGCAGAAATAAGCACTTTTCCATAAACAAGCTCTAAATCATGTTTGATGCACTCTGGATGTCCAATTTTTGCTGTGCTGTGTCTAGTTGAGATGAAATGAACACCGTGGACAGTTTTCAGCAAGTTGCAACATTGAAATGCAGAAATAAGCACTTTTCCATAAACAAGCTCTAAATCATGTTTGATGCACTCTGGATAAAAAATTTTTGTTATGTTTATTCGAGATGTTATGAAAACACTGTGGACTGTTTTCAGCAAGTTGCAACATTGAAATGCAGAAATAAGCACTTTTCCATAAACAAGCTCTAAATCATGTTTGATGCACTCTGGATGTCCAATTTTTGCTGTGCTGTGTCTAGTTGAGATGAAATGAACACCGTGGACAGTTTTCAGCAAGTTGCAACATTGAAATGCAGAAATAAGCACTTTTCCATAAACAAGCTCTAAATCATGTTTGATGCACTCTGGATGTCCAATTTTTGCTGTGCTGTGTCTAGTTGAGATGAAATGAACACCGTGGACAGTTTTCAGCAAGTTGCAACATTGAAATGCAGAAATAAGCACTTTTCCATAAACAAGCTCTAAATCATGTTTGATGCACTCTGGATGAAAAATGTTTTTGTTATGTTTATTCGAGATGTTATGAAAACACTGTGGACTGTTTTCAGCAAGTTGCAACATTGAAATGCAGAAATAAGCACTTTTCCATAAACAAGCTCTAAATCATGTTTGATGCACTCTGGATGTCCAATTTTTGCTGTGCTGTGTCTAGTTGAGATGAAATGAACACCGTGGACAGTTTTCAGCAAGTTGCAACATTGAAATGCAGAAATAAGCACTTTTCCATAAACAAGCTCTAAATCATGTTTGATGCACTCTGGATGTCCAATTTTTGCTGTGCTGTGTCTAGTTGAGATGAAATGAACACCGTGGACAGTTTTCAGCAAGTTGCAACATTGAAATGCAGAAATAAGCACTTTTCCATAAACAAGCTCTAAATCATGTTTGATGCACTCTGGATAAAAAATTTTTTGTTATGTTTATTGAGATGTTATGAAAACACTGTGGACTGTTTTCAGCAAGTTGCAACATTGAAATGCAGAAATAAGCACTTTTCCATAAACAAGCTCTAAATCATGTTTGATGCACTCTGGATGTCCAATTTTTGCTGTGCTGTGTCTAGTTGAGATGAAATGAACACCGTGGACAGTTTTCAGCAAGTTGCAACATTGAAATGCAGAAATAAGCACTTTTCCATAAACAAGCTCTAAATCATGTTTGATGCACTCTGGATGTCCAATTTTTGCTGTGCTGTGTCTAGTTGAGATGAAATGAACACCGTGGACAGTTTTCAGCAAGTTGCAACATTGAAATGCAGAAATAAGCACTTTTCCATAAACAAGCTCTAAATCATGTTTGATGCACTCTGGATGTCCAATTTTTTGTTATGTTTATTGAGATATGAAAACACTGTGGACTGTTTTCAGCAAGTTGCAACATTGAAATGCAGAAATAAGCACTTTTCCATAAACAAGCTCTAAATCATGTTTGATGCACTCTGGATGTCCAATTTTTGCTGTGCTGTGTCTAGTTGAGATGAAATGAACACCGTGGACAGTTTTCAGCAAGTTGCAACATTGAAATGCAGAAATAAGCACTTTTCCATAAACAAGCTCTAAATCATGTTTGATGCACTCTGGATAAAAAATGTTTTGTTATGTTTATTCGAGATGTTATGAAAACACTGTAGACTGTTTTCAGCAAGTTGCAACATTGAAATGCAGAAATAAGCACTTTTCCATAAACAAGCTCTAAATCATGTTTGATGCACTCTGGATGTCCAATTTTTGCTGTGCTGTGTCTAGTTGAGATGAAATGAACACCGTGGACAGTTTTCAGCAAGTTGCAACATTGAAATGCAGAAATAAGCACTTTTCCATAAACAAGCTCTAAATCATGTTTGATGCACTCTGGATAAAAAATTTTTGTTATGTTTATTCGAGATGTTATGAAAACACTGTGGACTGTTTTCAGCAAGTTGCAACATTGAAATGCAGAAATAAGCACTTTTCCATAAACAAGCTCTAAATCATGTTTGATGCACTCTGGATGTCCAATTTTTGCTGTGCTGTGTCTAGTTGAGATGAAATGAACACCGTGGACAGTTTTCAGCAAGTTGCAACATTGAAATGCAGAAATAAGCACTTTTCCATAAACAAGCTCTAAATCATGTTTGATGCACTCTGGATAAAAAATGTTTTTGTTATGTTTATTCGAGATGTTATGAAACACTGTAGACTGTTTTCAGCAAGTTGCAACATTGAAATGCAGAAATAAGCACTTTTCCATAAACAAGCTCTAAATCATGTTTGATGCACTCTGGATGTCCAATTTTTGCTGTGCTGTGTCTAGTTGAGATGAAATGAACACCGTGGACAGTTTTCAGCAAGTTGCAACATTGAAATGCAGAAATAAGCACTTTTCCATAAACAAGCTCTAAATCATGTTTGATGCACTCTGGATAAAAAATTTTTTGTTATGTTTATTCGAGATGTTATGAAAACACTGTGGACTGTTTTCAGCAAGTTGCAACATTGAAATGCAGAAATAAGCACTTTTCCATAAACAAGCTCTAAATCATGTTTGATGCACTCTGGATGTCCAATTTTTGCTGTTGTGTCTAGTTGAGATGAAATGAACACCGTGGACAGTTTTCAGCAAGTTGCAACATTGAAATGCAGAAATAAGCACTTTTCCATAAACAAGCTCTAAATCATGTTTGATGCACTCTGGATGTCCAATTTTTGCTGTGCTGTGTCTAGTTGAGATGAAATGAACACCGTGGACAGTTTTCAGCAAGTTGCAACATTGAAATGCAGAAATAAGCACTTTTCCATAAACAAGCTCTAAATCATGTTTGATGCACTCTGGATGTCCAATTTTTGCTGTGCTGTGTCTAGTTGAGATGAAATGAACACCGTGGACAGTTTTCAGCAAGTTGCAACATTGAAATGCAGAAATAAGCACTTTTCCATAAACAAGCTCTAAATCATGTTTGATGCACTCTGGATGTCCAATTTTTGCTGTGCTGTGTCTAGTTGAGATGAAATGAACACCGTGGACAGTTTTCAGCAAGTTGCAACATTGAAATGCAGAAATAAGCACTTTTCCATAAACAAGCTCTAAATCATGTTTGATGCACTCTGGATGAAAAATTTTTGTTATGTTTATTCGAGATGTTATGAAAACACTGTGGACTGTTTTCAGCAAGTTGCAACATTGAAATGCAGAAATAAGCACTTTTCCATAAACAAGCTCTAAATCATGTTTGATGCACTCTGGATGTCCAATTTTTGCTGTGCTGTGTCTAGTTGAGATGAAATGAACACCGTGGACAGTTTTCAGCAAGTTGCAACATTGAAATGCAGAAATAAGCACTTTTCCATAAACAAGCTCTAAATCATGTTTGATGCACTCTGGATGAAAAATTTTTTGTGTGTTATTCGAGATGTTATGAACACTGTGGACTGTTTTCAGCAAGTTGCAACATTGAAATGCAGAAATAAGCACTTTTCCATAAACAAGCTCTAAATCATGTTTGATGCACTCTGGATGTCCAATTTTTGCTGTGCTGTGTCTAGTTGAGATGAAATGAACACCGTGGACAGTTTTCAGCAAGTTGCAACATTGAAATGCAGAAATAAGCACTTTTCCATAAACAAGCTCTAAATCATGTTTGATGCACTCTGGATGTCCAATTTTTGTTATGCTATTCGAGATGTTATGAAAAACACTGTGGACAGTTTTCAGCAAGTTGCAACATTGAAATGCAGAAATAAGCACTTTTCCATAAACAAGCTCTAAATCATGTTTGATGCACTCTGGATGTCCAATTTTTGCTGTGCTGTGTCTAGTTGAGATGAAATGAACACCGTGGACAGTTTTCAGCAAGTTGCAACATTGAAATGCAGAAATAAGCACTTTTCCATAAACAAGCTCTAAATCATGTTTGATGCACTCTGGATGAAAAATTTTTTGTTATGTTTATTCGAGATGTTATGAACACTGTGGACTGTTTTCAGCAAGTTGCAACATTGAAATGCAGAAATAAGCACTTTTCCATAAACAAGCTCTAAATCATGTTTGATGCACTCTGGATGTCCAATTTTTGTTATGTTTATTGAGATGTTATGAACACTGTGGACTGTTTTCAGCAAGTTGCAACATTGAAATGCAGAAATAAGCACTTTTCCATAAACAAGCTCTAAATCATGTTTGATGCACTCTGGATGTCCAATTTTTGCTGTGCTGTGTCTAGTTGAGATGAAATGAACACCGTGGACAGTTTTCAGCAAGTTGCAACATTGAAATGCAGAAATAAGCACTTTTCCATAAACAAGCTCTAAATCATGTTTGATGCACTCTGGATGTCCAATTTTTGCTGTGCTGTGTCTAGTTGAGATGAAATGAACACCGTGGACAGTTTTCAGCAAGTTGCAACATTGAAATGCAGAAATAAGCACTTTTCCATAAACAAGCTCTAAATCATGTTTGATGCACTCTGGATGTCCAATTTTTGCTGTGCTGTGTCTAGTTGAGATGAAATGAACACCGTGGACAGTTTTCAGCAAGTTGCAACATTGAAATGCAGAAATAAGCACTTTTCCATAAACAAGCTCTAAATCATGTTTGATGCACTCTGGATGAAAATTTTTTTGTTATGTTTATTCGAGATGTTATGAACACTGTGGACTGTTTTCAGCAAGTTGCAACATTGAAATGCAGAAATAAGCACTTTTCCATAAACAAGCTCTAAATCATGTTTGATGCACTCTGGATGTCCAATTTTTGCTGTGCTGTGTCTAGTTGAGATGAAATGAACACCGTGGACAGTTTTCAGCAAGTTGCAACATTGAAATGCAGAAATAAGCACTTTTCCATAAACAAGCTCTAAATCATGTTTGATGCACTCTGGATGAAAAATTTTTTGTTATGTTATTCGAGATGTTATGAAAACACTGTGGACTGTTTTCAGCAAGTTGCAACATTGAAATGCAGAAATAAGCACTTTTCCATAAACAAGCTCTAAATCATGTTTGATGCACTCTGGATGTCCAATTTTTGCTGTGCTGTGTCTAGTTGAGATGAAATGAACACCGTGGACAGTTTTCAGCAAGTTGCAACATTGAAATGCAGAAATAAGCACTTTTCCATAAACAAGCTCTAAATCATGTTTGATGCACTCTGGATGAAAATTTTTTTTGTTATGTCTATTGAGATGTTATGAACACTGTGGACAGTTTTCAGCAAGTTGCAACATTGAAATGCAGAAATAAGCACTTTTCCATAAACAAGCTCTAAATCATGTTTGATGCACTCTGGATGTCCAATTTTTGCTGTGCTGTGTCTAGTTGAGATGAAATGAACACCGTGGACAGTTTTCAGCAAGTTGCAACATTGAAATGCAGAAATAAGCACTTTTCCATAAACAAGCTCTAAATCATGTTTGATGCACTCTGGATGTCCAATTTTTGCTGTGCTGTGTCTAGTTGAGATGAAATGAACACCGTGGACAGTTTTCAGCAAGTTGCAACATTGAAATGCAGAAATAAGCACTTTTCCATAAACAAGCTCTAAATCATGTTTGATGCACTCTGGATGTCCAATTTTTGCTGTGCTGTCTAGTTGAGATGAAATGAACACCGTGGACAGTTTTCAGCAAGTTGCAACATTGAAATGCAGAAATAAGCACTTTTCCATAAACAAGCTCTAAATCATGTTTGATGCACTCTGGATGTCCAATTTTTGCTGTGCTGTGTCTAGTTGAGATGAAATGAACACCGTGGACAGTTTTCAGCAAGTTGCAACATTGAAATGCAGAAATAAGCACTTTTCCATAAACAAGCTCTAAATCATGTTTGATGCACTCTGGATGTCCAATTTTTGCTGTGCTGTGTCTAGTTGAGATGAAATGAACACCGTGGACAGTTTTCAGCAAGTTGCAACATTGAAATGCAGAAATAAGCACTTTTCCATAAACAAGCTCTAAATCATGTTTGATGCACTCTGGATGTCCAATTTTTGCTGTGCTGTGTCTAGTTGAGATGAAATGAACACCGTGGACAGTTTTCAGCAAGTTGCAACATTGAAATGCAGAAATAAGCACTTTTCCATAAACAAGCTCTAAATCATGTTTGATGCACTCTGGATGAAAAATTTTTTGTTATGTTTATTCGAGATGTTATGAAAACACTGTGGACTGTTTTCAGCAAGTTGCAACATTGAAATGCAGAAATAAGCACTTTTCCATAAACAAGCTCTAAATCATGTTTGATGCACTCTGGATGTCCAATTTTTGCTGTGCTGTGTCTAGTTGAGATGAAATGAACACCGTGGACAGTTTTCAGCAAGTTGCAACATTGAAATGCAGAAATAAGCACTTTTCCATAAACAAGCTCTAAATCATGTTTGATGCACTCTGGATGAAAAATTTTTTGTTATGTTTATTCGAGATGTTATGAACACTGTGGACTGTTTTCAGCAAGTTGCAACATTGAAATGCAGAAATAAGCACTTTTCCATAAACAAGCTCTAAATCATGTTTGATGCACTCTGGATGTCCAATTTTTGCTGTGCTGTGTCTAGTTGAGATGAAATGAACACCGTGGACAGTTTTCAGCAAGTTGCAACATTGAAATGCAGAAATAAGCACTTTTCCATAAACAAGCTCTAAATCATGTTTGATGCACTCTGGATGAAAAATTTTTTTGTTATGTTTATTTGAGATGTTATGAACACTGTGGACTGTTTTCAGCAAGTTGCAACATTGAAATGCAGAAATAAGCACTTTTCCATAAACAAGCTCTAAATCATGTTTGATGCACTCTGGATGTCCAATTTTTGCTGTGCTGTGTCTAGTTGAGATGAAATGAACACCGTGGACAGTTTTCAGCAAGTTGCAACATTGAAATGCAGAAATAAGCACTTTTCCATAAACAAGCTCTAAATCATGTTTGATGCACTCTGGATGTCCAATTTTTTTGTTGTGTTTATTGAGATGAAATGAACACTGTGGACAGTTTTCAGCAAGTTGCAACATTGAAATGCAGAAATAAGCACTTTTCCATAAACAAGCTCTAAATCATGTTTGATGCACTCTGGATGTCCAATTTTTGCTGTGCTGTGTCTAGTTGAGATGAAATGAACACCGTGGACAGTTTTCAGCAAGTTGCAACATTGAAATGCAGAAATAAGCACTTTTCCATAAACAAGCTCTAAATCATGTTTGATGCACTCTGGATGTCCAATTTTTTGTTGTGTTATTGAGATGTTATGAACACTGTGGACAGTTTTCAGCAAGTTGCAACATTGAAATGCAGAAATAAGCACTTTTCCATAAACAAGCTCTAAATCATGTTTGATGCACTCTGGATGTCCAATTTTTGCTGTGCTGTGTCTAGTTGAGATGAAATGAACACCGTGGACAGTTTTCAGCAAGTTGCAACATTGAAATGCAGAAATAAGCACTTTTCCATAAACAAGCTCTAAATCATGTTTGATGCACTCTGGATGTCCAATTTTTGCTGTGCTGTGTCTAGTTGAGATGAAATGAACACCGTGGACAGTTTTCAGCAAGTTGCAACATTGAAATGCAGAAATAAGCACTTTTCCATAAACAAGCTCTAAATCATGTTTGATGCACTCTGGATGTCCAATTTTTGCTGTGCTGTGTCTAGTTGAGATGAAATGAACACCGTGGACAGTTTTCAGCAAGTTGCAACATTGAAATGCAGAAATAAGCACTTTTCCATAAACAAGCTCTAAATCATGTTTGATGCACTCTGGATGTCCAATTTTTGCTGTGCTGTGTCTAGTTGAGATGAAATGAACACCGTGGACAGTTTTCAGCAAGTTGCAACATTGAAATGCAGAAATAAGCACTTTTCCATAAACAAGCTCTAAATCATGTTTGATGCACTCTGGATGTCCAATTTTTGCTGTGCTGTGTCTAGTTGAGATGAAATGAACACCGTGGACAGTTTTCAGCAAGTTGCAACATTGAAATGCAGAAATAAGCACTTTTCCATAAACAAGCTCTAAATCATGTTTGATGCACTCTGGATGTCCAATTTTTGCTGTGCTGTGTCTAGTTGAGATGAAATGAACACCGTGGACAGTTTTCAGCAAGTTGCAACATTGAAATGCAGAAATAAGCACTTTTCCATAAACAAGCTCTAAATCATGTTTGATGCACTCTGGATGTCCAATTTTTGCTGTGCTGTGTCTAGTTGAGATGAAATGAACACCGTGGACAGTTTTCAGCAAGTTGCAACATTGAAATGCAGAAATAAGCACTTTTCCATAAACAAGCTCTAAATCATGTTTGATGCACTCTGGATGTCCAATTTTTGCTGTGCTGTGTCTAGTTGAGATGAAATGAACACCGTGGACAGTTTTCAGCAAGTTGCAACATTGAAATGCAGAAATAAGCACTTTTCCATAAACAAGCTCTAAATCATGTTTGATGCACTCTGGATGTCCAATTTTTTGTTGTGTCTAGTTGAGATGAAATGAAAACCGTGGACAGTTTTCAGCAAGTTGCAACATTGAAATGCAGAAATAAGCACTTTTCCATAAACAAGCTCTAAATCATGTTTGATGCACTCTGGATGTCCAATTTTTGCTGTGCTGTGTCTAGTTGAGATGAAATGAACACCGTGGACAGTTTTCAGCAAGTTGCAACATTGAAATGCAGAAATAAGCACTTTTCCATAAACAAGCTCTAAATCATGTTTGATGCACTCTGGATGTCCAATTTTTGCTGTGCTGTGTCTAGTTGAGATGAAATGAACACCGTGGACAGTTTTCAGCAAGTTGCAACATTGAAATGCAGAAATAAGCACTTTTCCATAAACAAGCTCTAAATCATGTTTGATGCACTCTGGATGAAAAATTTTTTTGTTATGTTTATTCGAGATGTTATGAACACTGGACTGTTTTCAGCAAGTTGCAACATTGAAATGCAGAAATAAGCACTTTTCCATAAACAAGCTCTAAATCATGTTTGATGCACTCTGGATGTCCAATTTTTGCTGTGCTGTGTCTAGTTGAGATGAAATGAACACCGTGGACAGTTTTCAGCAAGTTGCAACATTGAAATGCAGAAATAAGCACTTTTCCATAAACAAGCTCTAAATCATGTTTGATGCACTCTGGATGTCCAATTTTTGCTGTGCTGTGTCTAGTTGAGATGAAATGAACACCGTGGACAGTTTTCAGCAAGTTGCAACATTGAAATGCAGAAATAAGCACTTTTCCATAAACAAGCTCTAAATCATGTTTGATGCACTCTGGATGTCCAATTTTTGCTGTGCTGTGTCTAGTTGAGATGAAATGAACACCGTGGACAGTTTTCAGCAAGTTGCAACATTGAAATGCAGAAATAAGCACTTTTCCATAAACAAGCTCTAAATCATGTTTGATGCACTCTGGATGTCCAATTTTTGCTGTGCTGTGTCTAGTTGAGATGAAATGAACACCGTGGACAGTTTTCAGCAAGTTGCAACATTGAAATGCAGAAATAAGCACTTTTCCATAAACAAGCTCTAAATCATGTTTGATGCACTCTGGATGAAAAATTTTTTGTTATGTTTATTCGAGATGTTATGAAAACACTGTGGACTGTTTTCAGCAAGTTGCAACATTGAAATGCAGAAATAAGCACTTTTCCATAAACAAGCTCTAAATCATGTTTGATGCACTCTGGATGTCCAATTTTTGCTGTGCTGTGTCTAGTTGAGATGAAATGAACACCGTGGACAGTTTTCAGCAAGTTGCAACATTGAAATGCAGAAATAAGCACTTTTCCATAAACAAGCTCTAAATCATGTTTGATGCACTCTGGATGTCCAATTTTTGCTGTGCTGTGTCTAGTTGAGATGAAATGAACACCGTGGACAGTTTTCAGCAAGTTGCAACATTGAAATGCAGAAATAAGCACTTTTCCATAAACAAGCTCTAAATCATGTTTGATGCACTCTGGATGTCCAATTTTTGCTGTGCTGTGTCTAGTTGAGATGAAATGAACACCGTGGACAGTTTTCAGCAAGTTGCAACATTGAAATGCAGAAATAAGCACTTTTCCATAAACAAGCTCTAAATCATGTTTGATGCACTCTGGATGTCCAATTTTTGCTGTGCTGTGTCTAGTTGAGATGAAATGAACACCGTGGACAGTTTTCAGCAAGTTGCAACATTGAAATGCAGAAATAAGCACTTTTCCATAAACAAGCTCTAAATCATGTTTGATGCACTCTGGATGTCCAATTTTTGCTGTGCTGTGTCTAGTTGAGATGAAATGAACACCGTGGACAGTTTTCAGCAAGTTGCAACATTGAAATGCAGAAATAAGCACTTTTCCATAAACAAGCTCTAAATCATGTTTGATGCACTCTGGATGTCCAATTTTTTGTTATGTTTATTCGAGATGTTATGAAAACACTGTGGACTGTTTTCAGCAAGTTGCAACATTGAAATGCAGAAATAAGCACTTTTCCATAAACAAGCTCTAAATCATGTTTGATGCACTCTGGATGTCCAATTTTTGCTGTGCTGTGTCTAGTTGAGATGAAATGAACACCGTGGACAGTTTTCAGCAAGTTGCAACATTGAAATGCAGAAATAAGCACTTTTCCATAAACAAGCTCTAAATCATGTTTGATGCACTCTGGATGAAAAATTTTTTGTTATGTTTATTCGAGATGTTATGAAAACACTGTGGACTGTTTTCAGCAAGTTGCAACATTGAAATGCAGAAATAAGCACTTTTCCATAAACAAGCTCTAAATCATGTTTGATGCACTCTGGATGTCCAATTTTTGCTGTGCTGTGTCTAGTTGAGATGAAATGAACACCGTGGACAGTTTTCAGCAAGTTGCAACATTGAAATGCAGAAATAAGCACTTTTCCATAAACAAGCTCTAAATCATGTTTGATGCACTCTGGATGAAAAATTTTTTTGTTATGTTTATTCGAGATGTTATGAAAACACTGTGGACTGTTTTCAGCAAGTTGCAACATTGAAATGCAGAAATAAGCACTTTTCCATAAACAAGCTCTAAATCATGTTTGATGCACTCTGGATGTCCAATTTTTGCTGTGCTGTGTCTAGTTGAGATGAAATGAACACCGTGGACAGTTTTCAGCAAGTTGCAACATTGAAATGCAGAAATAAGCACTTTTCCATAAACAAGCTCTAAATCATGTTTGATGCACTCTGGATGAAAAATTTTTTTGTTATGTTTATTTGAGATGTTATGAACACTGTGGACTGTTTTCAGCAAGTTGCAACATTGAAATGCAGAAATAAGCACTTTTCCATAAACAAGCTCTAAATCATGTTTGATGCACTCTGGATGTCCAATTTTTGCTGTGCTGTGTCTAGTTGAGATGAAATGAACACCGTGGACAGTTTTCAGCAAGTTGCAACATTGAAATGCAGAAATAAGCACTTTTCCATAAACAAGCTCTAAATCATGTTTGATGCACTCTGGATGTCCAATTTTTGCTGTGCTGTGTCTAGTTGAGATGAAATGAACACCGTGGACAGTTTTCAGCAAGTTGCAACATTGAAATGCAGAAATAAGCACTTTTCCATAAACAAGCTCTAAATCATGTTTGATGCACTCTGGATGTCCAATTTTTGCTGTGCTGTGTCTAGTTGAGATGAAATGAACACCGTGGACAGTTTTCAGCAAGTTGCAACATTGAAATGCAGAAATAAGCACTTTTCCATAAACAAGCTCTAAATCATGTTTGATGCACTCTGGATGTCCAATTTTTGCTGTGCTGTGTCTAGTTGAGATGAAATGAACACCGTGGACAGTTTTCAGCAAGTTGCAACATTGAAATGCAGAAATAAGCACTTTTCCATAAACAAGCTCTAAATCATGTTTGATGCACTCTGGATGTCCAATTTTTGCTGTGCTGTGTCTAGTTGAGATGAAATGAACACCGTGGACAGTTTTCAGCAAGTTGCAACATTGAAATGCAGAAATAAGCACTTTTCCATAAACAAGCTCTAAATCATGTTTGATGCACTCTGGATGTCCAATTTTTGCTGTGCTGTGTCTAGTTGAGATGAAATGAACACCGTGGACAGTTTTCAGCAAGTTGCAACATTGAAATGCAGAAATAAGCACTTTTCCATAAACAAGCTCTAAATCATGTTTGATGCACTCTGGATGTCCAATTTTTGCTGTGCTGTGTCTAGTTGAGATGAAATGAACACCGTGGACAGTTTTCAGCAAGTTGCAACATTGAAATGCAGAAATAAGCACTTTTCCATAAACAAGCTCTAAATCATGTTTGATGCACTCTGGATGTCCAATTTTTGCTGTGCTGTGTCTAGTTGAGATGAAATGAACACCGTGGACAGTTTTCAGCAAGTTGCAACATTGAAATGCAGAAATAAGCACTTTTCCATAAACAAGCTCTAAATCATGTTTGATGCACTCTGGATGAAAATTTTTTTGTTATGTTTATTCGAGATGTTATGAACACTGTGGACAGTTTTCAGCAAGTTGCAACATTGAAATGCAGAAATAAGCACTTTTCCATAAACAAGCTCTAAATCATGTTTGATGCACTCTGGATGTCCAATTTTTGCTGTGCTGTGTCTAGTTGAGATGAAATGAACACCGTGGACAGTTTTCAGCAAGTTGCAACATTGAAATGCAGAAATAAGCACTTTTCCATAAACAAGCTCTAAATCATGTTTGATGCACTCTGGATGTCCAATTTTTGCTGTGCTGTGTCTAGTTGAGATGAAATGAACACCGTGGACAGTTTTCAGCAAGTTGCAACATTGAAATGCAGAAATAAGCACTTTTCCATAAACAAGCTCTAAATCATGTTTGATGCACTCTGGATGTCCAATTTTTGCTGTGCTGTGTCTAGTTGAGATGAAATGAACACCGTGGACAGTTTTCAGCAAGTTGCAACATTGAAATGCAGAAATAAGCACTTTTCCATAAACAAGCTCTAAATCATGTTTGATGCACTCTGGATGTCCAATTTTTGCTGTGCTGTGTCTAGTTGAGATGAAATGAACACCGTGGACAGTTTTCAGCAAGTTGCAACATTGAAATGCAGAAATAAGCACTTTTCCATAAACAAGCTCTAAATCATGTTTGATGCACTCTGGATGTCCAATTTTTTGTTATGTTTATTGAGATGTTATGAACACTGTGGACTGTTTTCAGCAAGTTGCAACATTGAAATGCAGAAATAAGCACTTTTCCATAAACAAGCTCTAAATCATGTTTGATGCACTCTGGATGTCCAATTTTTGCTGTGCTGTGTCTAGTTGAGATGAAATGAACACCGTGGACAGTTTTCAGCAAGTTGCAACATTGAAATGCAGAAATAAGCACTTTTCCATAAACAAGCTCTAAATCATGTTTGATGCACTCTGGATGTCCAATTTTTGCTGTGCTGTGTCTAGTTGAGATGAAATGAACACCGTGGACAGTTTTCAGCAAGTTGCAACATTGAAATGCAGAAATAAGCACTTTTCCATAAACAAGCTCTAAATCATGTTTGATGCACTCTGGATGTCCAATTTTTGCTGTGCTGTGTCTAGTTGAGATGAAATGAACACCGTGGACAGTTTTCAGCAAGTTGCAACATTGAAATGCAGAAATAAGCACTTTTCCATAAACAAGCTCTAAATCATGTTTGATGCACTCTGGATGTCCAATTTTTGCTGTGCTGTGTCTAGTTGAGATGAAATGAACACCGTGGACAGTTTTCAGCAAGTTGCAACATTGAAATGCAGAAATAAGCACTTTTCCATAAACAAGCTCTAAATCATGTTTGATGCACTCTGGATGTCCAATTTTTGCTGTGCTGTGTCTAGTTGAGATGAAATGAACACCGTGGACAGTTTTCAGCAAGTTGCAACATTGAAATGCAGAAATAAGCACTTTTCCATAAACAAGCTCTAAATCATGTTTGATGCACTCTGGATGTCCAATTTTTGCTGTGCTGTGTCTAGTTGAGATGAAATGAACACCGTGGACAGTTTTCAGCAAGTTGCAACATTGAAATGCAGAAATAAGCACTTTTCCATAAACAAGCTCTAAATCATGTTTGATGCACTCTGGATGTCCAATTTTTGCTGTGCTGTGTCTAGTTGAGATGAAATGAACACCGTGGACAGTTTTCAGCAAGTTGCAACATTGAAATGCAGAAATAAGCACTTTTCCATAAACAAGCTCTAAATCATGTTTGATGCACTCTGGATGTCCAATTTTTGCTGTGCTGTGTCTAGTTGAGATGAAATGAACACCGTGGACAGTTTTCAGCAAGTTGCAACATTGAAATGCAGAAATAAGCACTTTTCCATAAACAAGCTCTAAATCATGTTTGATGCACTCTGGATGAAAAATTTTTTGTTATGTTTATTCGAGATGTTATGAAAACACTGTGGACTGTTTTCAGCAAGTTGCAACATTGAAATGCAGAAATAAGCACTTTTCCATAAACAAGCTCTAAATCATGTTTGATGCACTCTGGATGTCCAATTTTTGCTGTGCTGTGTCTAGTTGAGATGAAATGAACACCGTGGACAGTTTTCAGCAAGTTGCAACATTGAAATGCAGAAATAAGCACTTTTCCATAAACAAGCTCTAAATCATGTTTGATGCACTCTGGATGTCCAATTTTTGCTGTGCTGTGTCTAGTTGAGATGAAATGAACACCGTGGACAGTTTTCAGCAAGTTGCAACATTGAAATGCAGAAATAAGCACTTTTCCATAAACAAGCTCTAAATCATGTTTGATGCACTCTGGATGTCCAATTTTTGCTGTGCTGTGTCTAGTTGAGATGAAATGAACACCGTGGACAGTTTTCAGCAAGTTGCAACATTGAAATGCAGAAATAAGCACTTTTCCATAAACAAGCTCTAAATCATGTTTGATGCACTCTGGATGTCCAATTTTTGCTGTGCTGTGTCTAGTTGAGATGAAATGAACACCGTGGACAGTTTTCAGCAAGTTGCAACATTGAAATGCAGAAATAAGCACTTTTCCATAAACAAGCTCTAAATCATGTTTGATGCACTCTGGATGAAAAATGTTTTTGTTATGTTTATTCGAGATGTTATGAAAACACTGTGGACTGTTTTCAGCAAGTTGCAACATTGAAATGCAGAAATAAGCACTTTTCCATAAACAAGCTCTAAATCATGTTTGATGCACTCTGGATGTCCAATTTTTGCTGTGCTGTGTCTAGTTGAGATGAAATGAACACCGTGGACAGTTTTCAGCAAGTTGCAACATTGAAATGCAGAAATAAGCACTTTTCCATAAACAAGCTCTAAATCATGTTTGATGCACTCTGGATGAAAAATTTTTTTGTTATGTTTATTCGAGATGTTATGAACACTGTGGACTGTTTTCAGCAAGTTGCAACATTGAAATGCAGAAATAAGCACTTTTCCATAAACAAGCTCTAAATCATGTTTGATGCACTCTGGATGTCCAATTTTTGCTGTGCTGTGTCTAGTTGAGATGAAATGAACACCGTGGACAGTTTTCAGCAAGTTGCAACATTGAAATGCAGAAATAAGCACTTTTCCATAAACAAGCTCTAAAATCATGTTTGATGCACTCTGGGATGTCCAATTTTTGCTGTGCTGTTCTAGGTTGAGATGAAATGAACGCCGTGGACAGTTTTCAGCAAGTTGCAACATTGAAATGCAGAAATAAGCACTTTTCCCATAAACAAGCTCTAAATCATGTTTGATGCACTCTGGATGTCCAATTTTTTGTTGTGTTTATTGAGATGAAATGAACACTGTGGACAGTTTTCAGCAAGTTGCAACATTGAAATGCAGAAATAAGCACTTTTCCATAAACAAGCTCTAAATCATGTTTGATGCACTCTGGATGTCCAATTTTTGCTGTGCTGTGTCTAGTTGAGATGAAATGAACACCGTGGACAGTTTTCAGCAAGTTGCAACATTGAAATGCAGAAATAAGCACTTTTCCATAAACAAGCTCTAAATCATGTTTGATGCACTCTGGATGTCCAATTTTTTGTTATGTTTATTCGAGATGTTATGAACACTGTGGACTGTTTTCAGCAAGTTGCAACATTGAAATGCAGAAATAAGCACTTTTCCATAAACAAGCTCTAAATCATGTTTGATGCACTCTGGATGTCCAATTTTTGCTGTGCTGTGTCTAGTTGAGATGAAATGAACACCGTGGACAGTTTTCAGCAAGTTGCAACATTGAAATGCAGAAATAAGCACTTTTCCATAAACAAGCTCTAAATCATGTTTGATGCACTCTGGATGTCCAATTTTTGCTGTGCTGTGTCTAGTTGAGATGAAATGAACACCGTGGACAGTTTTCAGCAAGTTGCAACATTGAAATGCAGAAATAAGCACTTTTCCATAAACAAGCTCTAAATCATGTTTGATGCACTCTGGATGTCCAATTTTTTGTGCTGTGTCTATTGAGATGAAATGAACACCGTGGACAGTTTTCAGCAAGTTGCAACATTGAAATGCAGAAATAAGCACTTTTCCATAAACAAGCTCTAAATCATGTTTGATGCACTCTGGATGTCCAATTTTTGCTGTGCTGTGTCTAGTTGAGATGAAATGAACACCGTGGACAGTTTTCAGCAAGTTGCAACATTGAAATGCAGAAATAAGCACTTTTCCATAAACAAGCTCTAAATCATGTTTGATGCACTCTGGATGAAAAATTTTTGTTATGTTTATTCGAGATGTTATGAACACTGTGGACTGTTTTCAGCAAGTTGCAACATTGAAATGCAGAAATAAGCACTTTTCCATAAACAAGCTCTAAATCATGTTTGATGCACTCTGGATGTCCAATTTTTGCTGTGCTGTGTCTAGTTGAGATGAAATGAACACCGTGGACAGTTTTCAGCAAGTTGCAACATTGAAATGCAGAAATAAGCACTTTTCCATAAACAAGCTCTAAATCATGTTTGATGCACTCTGGATGTCCAATTTTTGCTGTGCTGTGTCTAGTTGAGATGAAATGAACACCGTGGACAGTTTTCAGCAAGTTGCAACATTGAAATGCAGAAATAAGCACTTTTCCATAAACAAGCTCTAAATCATGTTTGATGCACTCTGGATGTCCAATTTTTGCTGTGTTTATTCGAGATGTTATGAACACCGTGGACTGTTTTCAGCAAGTTGCAACATTGAAATGCAGAAATAAGCACTTTTCCATAAACAAGCTCTAAATCATGTTTGATGCACTCTGGATGTCCAATTTTTGCTGTGCTGTGTCTAGTTGAGATGAAATGAACACCGTGGACAGTTTTCAGCAAGTTGCAACATTGAAATGCAGAAATAAGCACTTTTCCATAAACAAGCTCTAAATCATGTTTGATGCACTCTGGATGTCCAATTTTTGCTGTGCTGTGTCTAGTTGAGATGAAATGAACACCGTGGACAGTTTTCAGCAAGTTGCAACATTGAAATGCAGAAATAAGCACTTTTCCATAAACAAGCTCTAAATCATGTTTGATGCACTCTGGATGTCCAATTTTTGCTGTGCTGTGTCTAGTTGAGATGAAATGAACACCGTGGACAGTTTTCAGCAAGTTGCAACATTGAAATGCAGAAATAAGCACTTTTCCATAAACAAGCTCTAAATCATGTTTGATGCACTCTGGATGTCCAATTTTTGCTGTGCTGTGTCTAGTTGAGATGAAATGAACACCGTGGACAGTTTTCAGCAAGTTGCAACATTGAAATGCAGAAATAAGCACTTTTCCATAAACAAGCTCTAAATCATGTTTGATGCACTCTGGATGTCCAATTTTTTGTTATGTCTAGTTGAGATGAAATGAACACCGTGGACTGTTTTCAGCAAGTTGCAACATTGAAATGCAGAAATAAGCACTTTTCCATAAACAAGCTCTAAATCATGTTTGATGCACTCTGGATGTCCAATTTTTGCTGTGCTGTGTCTAGTTGAGATGAAATGAACACCGTGGACAGTTTTCAGCAAGTTGCAACATTGAAATGCAGAAATAAGCACTTTTCCATAAACAAGCTCTAAATCATGTTTGATGCACTCTGGATGTCCAATTTTTGCTGTGCTGTGTCTAGTTGAGATGAAATGAACACCGTGGACAGTTTTCAGCAAGTTGCAACATTGAAATGCAGAAATAAGCACTTTTCCATAAACAAGCTCTAAATCATGTTTGATGCACTCTGGATGTCCAATTTTTGTTATGTTTATTGAGATGTTATGAACACCGTGGACTGTTTTCAGCAAGTTGCAACATTGAAATGCAGAAATAAGCACTTTTCCATAAACAAGCTCTAAATCATGTTTGATGCACTCTGGATGTCCAATTTTTGCTGTGCTGTGTCTAGTTGAGATGAAATGAACACCGTGGACAGTTTTCAGCAAGTTGCAACATGGAATTACAGAAATAAGCACTTTTCATAAACAAGCTCTAAATCATGTTGTATGCACTCGGATGTCCAGATTTTGCTGTGCTGTCTATAGTTGAGATGAATGAACGCCGTGACAGTTTCAGCAAGTTGCAACATTGAAATGCAGAAATAAGCACTTTTCCATAAACAAGCTCTAAATCATGTTTTGATGCACTCTGGATGTCCAATTTTTGGCTGTGCTGGTCTAGGTTGAGATGAAATGAACATTGGTGGACAGTTTCAGCAAGTTGCAACATTGAAATGCAGAAATAAGCACTTTTCCCATAAACAAGCTCTAAATCATGTTTGAGTGCACTCTGGATGTCCAATTTTTGGCTGTGCTTGTCTAGTGAGATGAAATGAACACCGTGGACAGTTTTCAGCTAGTTGCAACATTGAAATGCAGAAATAAGCACTTTTCCATAAACAAGCTCTAAATCATGTTTGATGCACTCTGGATGTCCAATTTTTGCTGTGCGTGTGTCTAGTTTGAGATGAAATGAACACGTGGACAGTTTTCAGCAAGTTGCAACATTGAAATGCAGAAATAAGCACTTTTCCATAAACAAGCTCTAAAATCATGTTTGATGCACTCTGGATGTCCAATGTTTTGCTGTGCTGTGTCTAGTTAGAGATGAATTGAAACACTGTGGACAGTTTTCAGCAAGTTGCAACATTGAAATGCAGAAATAAGCACTTTTCCATAAACAAGCTCTAAATCATGGTTTGATGCACTCTGGATGTCCAATTTTTGCTGTGCTGTGTCTAGGTTGAGATGAATATGAACACCGTGGATAGTTTTCAGCAAGTTGCAACATTGAAATGCAGAAATAAGCACTTTTCCATAAACAAGCTCTAAGTCATGTTTGATGCACTCTGGATGTCCAATTTTTGCCTGTGGCTGTGTCTAGGCTTGAGATGAAATTGAGACATTCGTTGGACAGTTTTCAGCAAGTTGGCAACATTGAAATGCAGAATAAGCACTTTTCCATAAACGAGAGCTCTAATATCATGTTTGGATGCCACTCGGATGTCCAATTTTGCTGCGCTGTGTCTAGGTTGAGATGAATGACATTGTGGACAGTTTTCAGCAAGTTTGCAACCCACTTGAAATGCAGGAAATAAGCACTTGGTTTTCCATAAAACTAAGCCTCTAAATCTGTTCTGATGGCACTCTGGATGTCCAAATTTTCTGCGTGCTGTGTCTGGGTTGAGATGAAATGAACATTGTGGACCAGTTTTTCAGCAAGTTGCAACATGGAAGTACAGGAAATAAAGCACTTTTCGAAACAACAAACTCTAAATCATGTTTTATGCAGCTCTGGATGTCCAATTGTTTTGCTTTGTGGCTGGTCTATAGTTGAGATGAAATGACGCGTGGACTGTTTTCAGCAAGTTGCAACATTGAAATGCAGAAATAAGCACTTTTCCATAAACAAGCTCTAAATCATGTTTGATGCACTCTGGATGTCCAATTTTTGCTGTGCTGTGTCTAGTTGAGATGAAATGAACACCGTGGACAGTTTTCAGCAAGTTGCAACATTGAAATGCAGAAATAAGCACTTTTCCATAAACAAGCTCTAAATCATGTTTGATGCACTCTGGATGTCCAATTTTTGCTGTGCTGTGTCTAGTTGAGATGAAATGAACACCGTGGACAGTTTTCAGCAAGTTGCAACATTGAAATGCAGAAATAAGCACTTTTCCATAAACAAGCTCTAAATCATGTTTGATGCACTCTGGATGTCCAATTTTTGCTGTGCTGTGTCTAGGTTGAGATTGAAATGAACAGCCGTGGACAGTTTTCAGCAAGTTGCAACATTGAAATGCAGAAATAAGCACTTTTCCATAAACAAGCTCTAAATCATGTTTGATGCACTCTGGATGTCCAATTTTTGCTGTGCTGTTCTAGTTGAGATGAAATGAACACCGTGGACAGTTTTCAGCAAGTTGCAACATTGAAATGCAGAAATAAGCACTTTTCCATAAACAAGCTCTAAATCATGTTTGATGCACTCTGGATGTCCAATTTTTGCTGTGCTGTGTCTAGTTGAGATGAAATGAACACCGTGGACAGTTTTCAGCAAGTTGCAACATTGAAATGCAGAAATAAGCACTTTTCCATAAACAAGCTCTAAATCATGTTTGATGCACTCTGGATAAAAAATTTTTTTGTTATGTTTATTCGAGATGTTATGAAACACTGTGGACTGTTTTCAGCAAGTTGCAACATTGAAATGCAGAAATAAGCACTTTTCCATAAACAAGCTCTAAATCATGTTTGATGCACTCTGGATGTCCAATTTTTGCTGTGCTGTGTCTAGTTGAGATGAAATGAACACCGTGGACAGTTTTCAGCAAGTTGCAACATTGAAATGCAGAAATAAGCACTTTCCATAAACAAGCTCTTAAATCATGTTGATGCACTCTGGATGTCCAATTTTGCTGCGCTGTGTCTAGTTGAGATGAAATGAACGCCGTGGACAGTTTTCAGCAAGTTGCCAACATTGAAATGCAGAATAGCACTTTCCATAAAACAAGCTCTAAATCATGTTTGATGCACTCTGGATGAAAATGTTTTTGTTATGTTTATTCGAGATGTATATGAAACACTGTTGACTTGTTTTCAGCAAGTTGCAACATTGAAATGCAGAAATAGCACTTTCCATAAACAAGCTCTAAATCATGTTTGATGCACTCTGGATGTCCAATTTTTGCTGTGCTGTGTCTAGGTTGAGATGAAATGAAACGCCGTGGACAGTTTCAGCAAGTTGCAAACATTGAAATGCAGAAATAAGCACTTTTCCATAAAACAAGCTCTAAAATCATGTTTGATGCACTCTGGATGAAAAATGTTTTTGTTATGTTTATATCGAGATGTATGAAAACACTGTTGACTGTTTTCAGCAAGTTGCAACATTGAAATGCAGAATAAGCACTTTTCCATAAACAAGCTCTAAATCATGTTTGATGCACTCTGGATGTCCATTTTTGCTGTGCTTGTCTAGGTTGAGATGAATGAACACGCCGTGGACAGTTTTCAGCAAGTTGCAACATTGAAATGCAGAAATAAGCACTTTTCCATAAACAAGCTCTAAATCATGTTTGATGCACTCTGGATGAAAAATGTTTTTGTTATGTTTATTCGAGATGTTATGAAAACACTGTTGACTGTTTTCAGCAAGTTGCAACATTGAAATGCAGAAATAAGCACTTTTCCATAAACAAGCTCTAAATCATGTTTGATGCACTCTGGATGAAAAATGTTTTGCTGTGCTGTGTCTAGTTGAGATGAATTGAAACACCGTGGACTAGTTTTCAGCAAGTTGCAACATTGAAATGCAGAAATAAGCACTTTTCCATAAACAAGCTCTAAATCATGTTTGATGCACTCTGGATGTCCAATTTTTGCTGCGCTTTGTCTAGGTTGAGATGAAATGAACGCCGTGGACAGTTTCTCAGCAAGTTGCAACATTGAAATGCAGAAATAACACTTTTCCATAAAACAAAGCTCTAAATCTGTTTGATGCACTCTGGATGAAAAATGTTTTTTGTTATATGTTTATTCGAGATGTTATGAAAACACTGTTGACTTGTTTTCAGCAAGTTGCAACATTGAAATGCAGAAATAAGCACTTTTCCATAAACAGCTCTAAATCATGTTTGATGCACTCTGGATGTCCAATTTTTGCTGTGCTGTGTCTAGGTTGAGATGAAATGAACGCCGTGGACAGTTTTCAGCAAGTTGCAACATTGAAATGCAGAAATAAGCACTTTTCCATAAACAGCTCTAATCATGTTTGATGCACTCTGGATGAAAAATGTTTTTGTTATGTTTATTCGAGATGTTATGAAAACACTGTTGACTGTTTTCAGCAAGTTGCAACATTGAAATGCAGAAATAAGCACTTTTCCATAAACAAGCTCTAAAATCATGTTTGATGCACTCTGGATGTCCAATTTTTTGCTGTGCTGTGTCTAGTTGAGATTAAATGAACAGCCGTGGACTAGTTTTCAGCAAGTTGCAACATTGAAATGCAGAAATAAGCACTTTTCCATAAACAAGCTCTAAATCATGTTTGATGCACTCTGGATGTCCAATTTTGCTGTGCTGTGTCTAGGTTGAGATGAAATGAACGCCGTGGACAGTTTTCAGCAAGTTGCAACATTGAAATGCAGAAATAAGCACTTTTCCATAAAACAAGCTCTAAAATCATGTTTGATGCACTCTGGATGAAAAATGTTTTGTTATGTTTATTCGAGATGTTATGAAAACACTGTTGACTTGTTTTCAGCAAGTTGCAACATTGAAATGCAGAAATAAGCACTTTTCCATAAACAAGCTCTAAAATCATGTTTGATGCACTCTGGATGTCCAATTTTTGCTGTGCTGTGTCTAGGTTGAGATGAAATGAACGCCGTGGACAGTTTTCAGCAAGTTGCAACATTGAATGCAGAAATAAGCACTTTTCCATAAACAAGCTCTAAAATCATGTTTGATGCACTCTGGATGTAAAAAGTGTTTGTGTGATGTGGGTCTAGGTTCGAGATGTAAATGAAAACAGCTGTGGACATTGTTTCAGGCAAGTTGCAAAAATTGTAAATGCAGAAATAAGCACTTTTCCATAAACAAGCTCTAAATCATGTTTGAATGCACTCTGGATGTCCAATTTATGCTGTGCTGGGCGCTAGGTTGAGAATGAAAAATGAACTACCGTGGATAGTTTCATTCAGCAAGTTGCAACATTGAAATGCAGAAATAAGCACTTTTCCATAAACAAGCTCTAAATCATGTTTGATGCACTCTGGATGTCCAATTTTTGCTGTGCTGTGTCTAGGTTGAGATTAAATGAACACCGTGGATCAGTTTTCAGCTAGTTGCAACATTGAAATGCAGAAATAAGCACTTTTCCATAAACAAGCTCTAATCATGTTTGATGCAATCTGGATGCCAATTTTTGCTGCCGCTTTGTCTAGGTTGAGATGAAATGAACGCCGTGGATAGTTTCAGCAAGTTGCAACATTGAAATGCAGAAATAAGCACTTTTCATAAAACAAGCTCTAAAATCATGTTTGATGCACTCTGGATGAAAAATGTTTTTGTTATGTTTATTCGAGATGTTATGTGAAAAACACTGTTGACTGTTTTCAGCAAGTTGCACATTGAAATGCAGAAATAAGCACTTTTCCATAAACAAGCTCTAAATCATGTTTGATGCACTCTGGATGTCCAATTTTTGCTGTGCTGTGTCTAGGTTGAGATGAAATGAACGCCGTGGACAGTTTTCAGCAAGTTGCAACATTGAAATGCAGAAATAAGCACTTTTCCATAAAACAAGCTCTAATCATGTTTGATGCACTCTGGATGAAAATGTTTTGTTATGTTTATTCGAGATGTTATGAAACACTGTTGACTTGTTTTCAGCAAGTTGCAACATTGAAATGCAGAAATAAGCACTTTTCCATAAACAAGCTCTAAATCATGTTTGATGCACTCTGGATGTCCAATTTTTGCTGTGCTGTGTCTAGGTTGAGATGAAATGAACGCCGTGGACAGTTTTCAGCAAGTTGCAACATTGAAATGCAGAAATAAGCACTTTTCCATAAACAAGCTCTAAATCATGTTTGATGCACTCTGGATGTAAAATGTTTTGTTATGTTCTAGTTCGAGATGTTAATGAAACACCGTGGACTAGTTTTCAGCAAGTTGCAACATTGAAATGCAGAAATAAGCACTTTTCCATAAACAAGCTCTAAATCATGTTTGATGCACTCTGGATGTCCAATTTTTGCTGTGCTGTGTCTAGTTGAGATGTAAATGAACACCGTGGACTAGTTTTCAGCAAGTTGCAACATTGAAATGCAGAAATAAGCACTTTTCCATAAACAAGCTCTAAATCATGTTTGATGCACTCTGGATGTCCAATTTTTGCTGTGCTTGTCTAGTTGAGATGAAATGAACGCCGTGGACTAGTTTTCAGCAAGTTGCAACATTGAAATGCAGAAATAAGCACTTTTCCATAAAACAAGCTCTAAATCATGTTTGATGCACTCTGGATGAAAAATGTTTTTGTTATGTTTATTCGAGATGTTATGAAAACACTGTTGACTTGTTTTCAGCAAGTTGCAACATTGAAATGCAGAAATAAGCACTTTTCCATAAACAAGCTCTAAATCATGTTTGATGCACTCTGGATGTCCAATTTTTGCTGTGCTGTGTCTAGGTTGAGATGAAATGAACGCCGTGGACAGTTTTCAGCAAGTTGCAACATTGAAATGCAGAAATAAGCACTTTCCATAAACAAGCTCTAAATCATGTTTGATGCACTCTGGATGTCCAATTTTTGCTGTGCTGTGTCTAGGTTGAGATGAAATGAACGCCGTGGACAGTTTTCAGCAAGTTGCAACATTGAAATGCAGAAATAAGCACTTTTCCATAAACAAGCTCTAAATCATGTTTGATGCACTCTGGATGTCCAATTTTTGCTGTGCTGTTCTAGGTTGAGATGAAATGAACGCCGTGGACAGTTTTCAGCAAGTTGCAACATTGAAATGCAGAAATAAGCACTTTTCCATAAACAAGCTCTAAATCATGTTTGATGCACTCTGGATGAAAAATTTTTTGTTCTGTTTAGTTCGAGATGTTATGAAAACACTGTGGACTGTTTTCAGCAAGTTGCAACATTGAAATGCAGAAATAAGCACTTTTCCATAAACAAGCTCTAAATCATGTTTGATGCACTCTGGATGTCCAATTTTTGCTGTGCTGTGTCTAGTTGAGATTAAATGAACGCCGTGGACTAGTTTTCAGCAAGTTGCAACATTGAAATGCAGAAATAAGCACTTTTCCATAAAACAAGCTCTAAATCATGTTTGAATGCACTCTGGATGTAAAATGTTTTTGCTTATGTTTATTCGAGATGTTATGAAAACACTGTTGACTTGTTTTCAGCAAGTTGCAACATTGAAATGCAGAAATAAGCACTTTTCCATAAACAAGCTCTAAAATCATGTTTGATGCACTCTGGATGTCCAATTTTTGCTGTGCTGTCTCTAGTTGAGATTAAATGAACACCGTGGATAGTTTTCAGCAAGTTGCAACATTGAAATGCAGAAATAAGCACTTTTCCATAAACAAGCTCTAAATCATGTTTGATGCACTCTGGATGTCCAATTTTTGCTGTGCTGTGTCTAGGTTGAGATGAAATGAACGCCGTGGACAGTTTTCAGCAAGTTGCAACATTGAAATGCAGAAATAAGCACTTTTCCATAAACAAGCTCTAAATCATGTTTGATGCACTCTGGATGTCCAATTTTTGCTGTGCTGTGTCTAGTTGAGATTAAATGAACACCGTGGATAGTTTTCAGCAAGTTGCAACATTGAAATGCAGAAATAAGCACTTTTCCATAAACAAGCTCTAAATCATGTTTGATGCACTCTGGATGTCCAATTTTTGCTGTGCTGTGTCTAGGTTGAGATGAAATGAACGCCGTGGACAGTTTTCAGCAAGTTGCAACATTGAAATGCAGAAATAAGCACTTTTCCATAAACAAGCTCTAAATCATGTTTGATGCACTCTGGATGAAAAATGTTTTTGTTATGTTTATTCGAGATGTTATGAAAACACTGTTGACTTGTTTTCAGCAAGTTGCAACATTGAAATGCAGAAATAAGCACTTTTCCATAAACAAGCTCTAAATCATGTTTGATGCACTCTGGATGTCCAATTTTTGCTGTGCTGTGTCTAGGTTGAGATGAAATGAACGCCGTGGACAGTTTTCAGCAAGTTGCAACATTGAAATGCAGAAATAAGCACTTTTCCATAAACAAGCTCTAAATCATGTTTGATGCACTCTGGATGAAAAATGTTTTTGTTATGTTTATTCGAGATGTTATGAAAACACTGTTGACTTGTTTTCAGCAAGTTGCAACATTGAAATGCAGAAATAAGCACTTTTCCATAAACAAGCTCTAAATCATGTTTGATGCACTCTGGATGTCCAATTTTTGCTGTGCTGTGTCTAGGTTGAGATGAAATGAACACCGTGGACAGTTTTCAGCAAGTTGCAACATTGAAATGCAGAAATAAGCACTTTTCCATAAACAAGCTCTAAATCATGTTTGATGCACTCTGGATGAAAAATGTTTTTGTTATGTTTATTCGAGATGTTATGAAAACACTGTTGACTGTTTTCAGCAAGTTGCAACATTGAAATGCAGAAATAAGCACTTTTCCATAAACAAGCTCTAAATCATGTTTGATGCACTCTGGATGTCCAATTTTTGCTGTGCTGTGTCTAGGTTGAGATTAAATGAACACCGTGGATAGTTTTCAGCAAGTTGCAACATTGAAATGCAGAAATAAGCACTTTTCCATAAACAAGCTCTAAATCATGTTTGATGCACTCTGGATGTCCAATTTTTGCTGTGCTGTGTCTAGGTTGAGATGAAATGAACGCCGTGGACAGTTTTCAGCAAGTTGCAACATTGAAATGCAGAAATAAGCACTTTTCCATAAAACAAGCTCTAAAATCATGTTTGATGCACTCTGGATGAAAAATGTTTTTGTTATGTTTATTCGAGATGTTATGAAAACACTGTTGACTTGTTTTCAGCAAGTTGCAACATTGAAATGCAGAAATAAGCACTTTTCCATAAACAAGCTCTAAATCATGTTTGATGCACTCTGGATGTCCAATTTTTGCTGTGCTGTGTCTAGTTGAGATGAAATGAACACCGTGGATAGTTTTCAGCAAGTTGCAACATTGAAATGCAGAAATAAGCACTTTTCCATAAACAAGCTCTAAATCATGTTTGATGCACTCTGGATGAAAAATGTTTTTGTTATGTTTATTCGAGATGTTATGAAAACACTGTTGACTTGTTTTCAGCAAGTTGCAACATTGAAATGCAGAAATAAGCACTTTTCCATAAACAAGCTCTAAATCATGTTTGATGCACTCTGGATGTCCAATTTTTGCTGTGCTGTCTCTAGGTTGAGATTAAATGAACACCGTGGATAGTTTTCAGCAAGTTGCAACATTGAAATGCAGAAATAAGCACTTTTCCATAAAACAAGCTCTAAAATCATGTTTGATGCACTCTGGATGAAAAATGTTTTTGTTATGTTTATTCGAGATGTTATGAAAACACTGTTGACTGTTTTCAGCAAGTTGCAACATTGAAATGCAGAAATAAGCACTTTTCCATAAACAAGCTCTAAATCATGTTTGATGCACTCTGGATGTCCAATTTTTGCTGTGCTGTGTCTAGTTGAGATTAAATGAACACCGTGGATAGTTTTCAGCAAGTTGCAACATTGAAATGCAGAAATAAGCACTTTTCCATAAACAAGCTCTAAATCATGTTTGATGCACTCTGGATGTCCAATTTTTGCTGTGCTGTGTCTAGGTTGAGATGAAATGAACGCCGTGGACAGTTTTCAGCAAGTTGCAACATTGAAATGCAGAAATAAGCACTTTTCCATAAACAAGCTCTAAATCATGTTTGATGCACTCTGGATGAAAAATGTTTTTGTTATGTTTATTCGAGATGTTATGAAAACACTGTTGACTTGTTTTCAGCAAGTTGCAACATTGAAATGCAGAAATAAGCACTTTTCCATAAACAAGCTCTAAATCATGTTTGATGCACTCTGGATGTCCAATTTTTGCTGTGCTGTGTCTAGGTTGAGATGAAATGAACGCCGTGGACAGTTTTCAGCAAGTTGCAACATTGAAATGCAGAAATAAGCACTTTTCCATAAACAAGCTCTAAATCATGTTTGATGCACTCTGGATGTCCAATTTTTGCTGTGCTGTGTCTAGGTTGAGATGAAATGAACGCCGTGGACAGTTTTCAGCAAGTTGCAACATTGAAATGCAGAAATAAGCACTTTTCCATAAACAAGCTCTAAATCATGTTTGATGCACTCTGGATGTCCAATTTTTGCTGTGCTGTGTCTAGTTGAGATGAAATGAACACCGTGGATAGTTTTCAGCAAGTTGCAACATTGAAATGCAGAAATAAGCACTTTTCCATAAACAAGCTCTAAATCATGTTTGATGCACTCTGGATGTCCAATTTTTGCTGTGCTGTGTCTAGGTTGAGATGAAATGAACGCCGTGGACAGTTTTCAGCAAGTTGCAACATTGAAATGCAGAAATAAGCACTTTTCCATAAACAAGCTCTAAATCATGTTTGATGCACTCTGGATGTCCAATTTTGCTGTGCTGTGTCTAGGTTGAGATGAAATGAACGCCGTGGACAGTTTTCAGCAAGTTGCAACATTGAAATGCAGAAATAAGCACTTTTCCATAAAACAAGCTCTAAAATCATGTTTGATGCACTCTGGATGAAAAATGTTTTTGTTATGTTTATTCGAGATGTTATGAAAACACTGTTGACTTGTTTTCAGCAAGTTGCAACATTGAAATGCAGAAATAAGCACTTTTCCATAAACAAGCTCTAAATCATGTTTGATGCACTCTGGATGTCCAATTTTTGCTGTGCTGTCTCTAGTTGAGATTAAATGAACACCGTGGATAGTTTTCAGCAAGTTGCAACATTGAAATGCAGAAATAAGCACTTTTCCATAAACAAGCTCTAAAATCATGTTTGATGCACTCTGGATGAAAAATGTTTTTGTTATGTTTATTCGAGATGTTATGAAAACACTGTTGACTTGTTTTCAGCAAGTTGCAACATTGAAATGCAGAAATAAGCACTTTTCCATAAACAAGCTCTAAATCATGTTTGATGCACTCTGGATGTCCAATTTTGCTGTGCTGTCTCTAGTTGAGATTAAATGAACACCGTGGATAGTTTTCAGCAAGTTGCAACATTGAAATGCAGAAATAAGCACTTTTCCATAAACAAGCTCTAAATCATGTTTGATGCACTCTGGATGAAAATGTTTTTGTTATGTTTATTCGAGATGTTATGAAAACACTGTTGACTGTTTTCAGCAAGTTGCAACATTGAAATGCAGAAATAAGCACTTTTCCATAAACAAGCTCTAAATCATGTTTGATGCACTCTGGATGTCCAATTTTTGCTGTGCTGTGTCTAGTTGAGATTAAATGAACACCGTGGATAGTTTTCAGCAAGTTGCAACATTGAAATGCAGAAATAAGCACTTTTCCATAAACAAGCTCTAAATCATGTTTGATGCACTCTGGATGTCCAATTTTTGCTGTGCTGTGTCTAGGTTGAGATGAAATGAACGCCGTGGACAGTTTTCAGCAAGTTGCAACATTGAAATGCAGAAATAAGCACTTTTCCATAAAACAAGCTCTAAAATCATGTTTGATGCACTCTGGATGAAAAATGTTTTTGTTATGTTTATTCGAGATGTTATGAAAACACTGTTGACTTGTTTTCAGCAAGTTGCAACATTGAAATGCAGAAATAAGCACTTTTCCATAAACAAGCTCTAAATCATGTTTGATGCACTCTGGATGTCCAATTTTTGCTGTGCTGTGTCTAGGTTGAGATGAAATGAACACCGTGGATAGTTTTCAGCAAGTTGCAACATTGAAATGCAGAAATAAGCACTTTTCCATAAAACAAGCTCTAAAATCATGTTTGATGCACTCTGGATGAAAAATGTTTTTGTTATGTTTATTCGAGATGTTATGAAAACACTGTTGACTGTTTTCAGCAAGTTGCAACATTGAAATGCAGAAATAAGCACTTTTCCATAAACAAGCTCTAAATCATGTTTGATGCACTCTGGATGTCCAATTTTTGCTGTGCTGTGTCTAGGTTGAGATGAAATGAACGCCGTGGATAGTTTTCAGCAAGTTGCAACATTGAAATGCAGAAATAAGCACTTTTCCATAAACAAGCTCTAAATCATGTTTGATGCACTCTGGATGTCCAATTTTTGCTGTGCTGTGTCTAGTTGAGATTAAATGAACACCGTGGATAGTTTTCAGCAAGTTGCAACATTGAAATGCAGAAATAAGCACTTTTCCATAAACAAGCTCTAAATCATGTTTGATGCACTCTGGATGTCCAATTTTTGCTGTGCTGTTCTAGTTGAGATGTAATGAACACCGTGGACAGTTTTCAGCAAGTTGCAACATTGAAATGCAGAAATAAGCACTTTTCCATAAACAAGCTCTAAATCATGTTTGATGCACTCTGGATGTCCAATTTTTGCTGTGCTGTGTCTAGGTTGAGATGAAATGAACGCCGTGGACAGTTTTCAGCAAGTTGCAACATTGAAATGCAGAAATAAGCACTTTTCCATAAAACAAGCTCTAAAATCATGTTTGATGCACTCTGGATGAAAAATGTTTTTGTTATGTTTATTCGAGATGTTATGAAAACACTGTTGACTTGTTTTCAGCAAGTTGCAACATTGAAATGCAGAAATAAGCACTTTTCCATAAACAAGCTCTAAATCATGTTTGATGCACTCTGGATGTCCAATTTTTGCTGTGCTGTGTCTAGGTTGAGATGAAATGAACGCCGTGGACAGTTTTCAGCAAGTTGCAACATTGAAATGCAGAAATAAGCACTTTTCCATAAACAAGCTCTAAATCATGTTTGATGCACTCTGGATGAAAAATGTTTTTGTTATGTTTATTCGAGATGTTATGAAACACTGTTGACTGTTTTCAGCAAGTTGCAACATTGAAATGCAGAAATAAGCACTTTTCCATAAACAAGCTCTAAATCATGTTTGATGCACTCTGGATGTCCAATTTTTGCTGTGCTGTGTCTAGGTTGAGATGAAATGAACGCCGTGGACAGTTTTCAGCAAGTTGCAACATTGAAATGCAGAAATAAGCACTTTTCCATAAACAAGCTCTAAATCATGTTTGATGCACTCTGGATGTCCAATTTTTGCTGTGCTGTGTCTAGGTTGAGATGAAATGAACGCCGTGGACAGTTTTCAGCAAGTTGCAACATTGAAATGCAGAAATAAGCACTTTTCCATAAACAAGCTCTAAATCATGTTTGATGCACTCTGGATGAAAAATGTTTTTGTTATGTTTATTCGAGATGTTATGAAAACACTGTTGACTTGTTTTCAGCAAGTTGCAACATTGAAATGCAGAAATAAGCACTTTTCCATAAACAAGCTCTAAATCATGTTTGATGCACTCTGGATGTCCAATTTTTGCTGTGCTGTGTCTAGTTGAGATTAAATGAACACCGTGGATAGTTTTCAGCAAGTTGCAACATTGAAATGCAGAAATAAGCACTTTTCCATAAACAAGCTCTAAATCATGTTTGATGCACTCTGGATGAAAAATGTTTTTGTTATGTTTATTCGAGATGTTATGAAAACACTGTTGACTGTTTTCAGCAAGTTGCAACATTGAAATGCAGAAATAAGCACTTTTCCATAAACAAGCTCTAAATCATGTTTGATGCACTCTGGATTAAAAATGTTTTGCTGTATGTTCTAGTTCGAGATGTTATGAAACACTGTGGACTGTTTTCAGCAAGTTGCAACATTGAACTGCAGAAATAAGCACTTTTCCATAAACAAGCTCTAAATCATGTTTGATGCACTCTGGATGTCCAATTTTTGCTGTGCTGTGTCTAGGTTGAGATGAAATGAACGCCGTGGACAGTTTTCAGCAAGTTGCAACATTGAAATGCAGAAATAAGCACTTTTCCATAAACAAGCTCTAAATCATGTTTGATGCACTCTGGATGTCCAATTTATGCTGTGCTGTCTCTAGTTGAGATTAAATGAACACCGTGGATAGTTTTCAGCAAGTTGCAACATTGAAATGCAGAAATAAGCACTTTTCCATAAACAAGCTCTAAATCATGTTTGATGCACTCTGGATGTCCAATTTTTGCTGTGCTGTGTCTAGGTTGAGATGAAATGAACGCCGTGGACAGTTTTCAGCAAGTTGCAACATTGAAATGCAGAAATAAGCACTTTTCCATAAACAAGCTCTTAAATCATGTTTGATGCACTCTGGATGTCCAATTTTTGCTGTGCTGTGTCTAGGTTGAGATGAAATGAACGCCGTGGACAGTTTTCAGCAAGTTGCAACATTGAAATGCAGAAATAAGCACTTTTCCATAAACAAGCTCTAAAATCATGTTTGATGCACTCTGGATGAAAAATGTTTTTGTTATGTTTATTCGAGATGTTATGAAAACACTGTTGACTGTTTTCAGCAAGTTGCAACATTGAAATGCAGAAATAAGCACTTTTCCATAAACAAGCTCTAAATCATGTTTGATGCACTCTGGATGTCCAATTTTTGCTGTGCTGTGTCTAGGTTGAGATGAAATGAACGCCGTGGACAGTTTTCAGCAAGTTGCAACATTGAAATGCAGAAATAAGCACTTTTCCATAAACAAGCTCTAAATCATGTTTGATGCACTCTGGATGTCCAAATTTTTGCTGTGCTGTGTCTAGGTTGAGATGTAATGAACACCGTGGACTAGTTTTCAGCAAGTTGCAACATTGAAATGCAGAAATAAGCACTTTTCCATAAACAAGCTCTAAATCATGTTTGATGCACTCTGGATGTCCAATTTTTGCTGTGCTGTGTCTAGTTGAGATGTAAATGAACACCGTGGACTAGTTTTCAGCAAGTTGCAACATTGAAATGCAGAAATAAGCACTTTTCCATAAACAAGCTCTAAATCATGTTTGATGCACTCTGGATGTCCAATTTTTGCTGCGCTTGTCTAGGTTGAGATGAAATGAACGCCGTGGACAGTTTTCAGCAAGTTGCAACATTGAAATGCAGAAATAAGCACTTTTCCATAAAACAAGCTCTAAAATCATGTTTGATGCACTCTGGATGAAAAATGTTTTTGTTATGTTTATTCGAGATGTTATGAAAACACTGTTGACTTGTTTTCAGCAAGTTGCAACATTGAAATGCAGAAATAAGCACTTTTCCATAAACAAGCTCTAAATCATGTTTGATGCACTCTGGATGTCCAATTTTTGCTGTGCTGTGTCTAGGTTGAGATGAAATGAACGCCGTGGACAGTTTTCAGCAAGTTGCAACATTGAAATGCAGAAATAAGCACTTTTCCATAAACAAGCTCTAAATCATGTTTGATGCACTCTGGATGAAAAATGTTTTTGTTATGTTTATTCGAGATGTTATGAAAACACTGTTGACTGTTTTCAGCAAGTTGCAACATTGAAATGCAGAAATAAGCACTTTTCCATAAACAAGCTCTAAATCATGTTTGATGCACTCTGGATGTCCAATTTTTGCTGTGCTGTGTCTAGGTTGAGATGAAATGAACACCGTGGACAGTTTTCAGCAAGTTGCAACATTGAAATGCAGAAATAAGCACTTTTCCATAAACAAGCTCTAAATCATGTTTGATGCACTCTGGATGTCCAATTTTTGCTGTGCTGTGTCTAGGTTGAGATGAAATGAACGCCGTGGACAGTTTTCAGCAAGTTGCAACATTGAAATGCAGAAATAAGCACTTTTCCATAAACAAGCTCTAAATCATGTTTGATGCACTCTGGATGAAAAATGTTTTTGTTATGTTTATTCGAGATGTTATGAAAACACTGTTGACTGTTTTCAGCAAGTTGCAACATTGAAATGCAGAAATAAGCACTTTTCCATAAACAAGCTCTAAATCATGTTTGATGCACTCTGGATGTCCAATTTTTGCTGTGCTGTGTCTAGGTTGAGATGAAATGAACGCCGTGGACAGTTTTCAGCAAGTTGCAACATTGAAATGCAGAAATAAGCACTTTTCCATAAACAAGCTCTAAATCATGTTTGATGCACTCTGGATGTCCAATTTTTGCTGTGCTGTGTCTAGGTTGAGATGAAATGAACGCCGTGGACAGTTTTCAGCAAGTTGCAACATTGAAATGCAGAAATAAGCACTTTTCCATAAACAAGCTCTAAATCATGTTTGATGCACTCTGGATGAAAAATGTTTTTGTTATGTTTATTCGAGATGTTATGAAAACACTGTTGACTTGTTTTCAGCAAGTTGCAACATTGAAATGCAGAAATAAGCACTTTTCCATAAACAAGCTCTAAATCATGTTTGATGCACTCTGGATGTCCAATTTTTGCTGTGCTGTCTCTAGTTGAGATTAAATGAACACCGTGGATAGTTTTCAGCAAGTTGCAACATTGAAATGCAGAAATAAGCACTTTTCCATAAAACAAGCTCTAAAATCATGTTTGATGCACTATGGATGAAAAATGTTTTTGTTATGTTTATTCGAGATGTTATGAAAACACTGTTGACTGTTTTCAGCAAGTTGCAACATTGAAATGCAGAAATAAGCACTTTTCCATAAACAAGCTCTAAATCATGTTTGATGCACTCTGGATGTCCAATTTTTGCTGTGCTGTGTCTAGGTTGAGATTAAATGAACACCGTGGATAGTTTTCAGCAAGTTGCAACATTGAAATGCAGAAATAAGCACTTTTCCATAAACAAGCTCTAAAATCATGTTTGATGCACTCTGGATGAAAACATGTTTTTGTTATGTTTATTCGAGATGTTATGAAACACTGTTGACTGTTTTCAGCAAGTTGCAACATTGAAATGCAGAAATAAGCACTTTTCCATAAACAAGCTCTAAATCATGTTTGATGCACTCTGGATGTCCAATTTTTGCTGTGCTGTGTCTAGTTGAGATGAAATGAACGCCGTGGATAGTTTTCAGCAAGTTGCAACATTGAAATGCAGAAATAAGCACTTTTCCATAAACAAGCTCTAAATCATGTTTGATGCACTCTGGATGTCCAATTTTTGCTGTGCTGTTCTAGTTGAGATGTAAATGAACACCGTGGATAGTTTTCAGCAAGTTGCAACATTGAAATGCAGAAATAAGCACTTTTCCATAAACAAGCTCTAAATCATGTTTGATGCACTCTGGATGTCCAATTTTTGCTGTGCTGTGTCTAGGTTGAGATGAAATGAACGCCGTGGACAGTTTTCAGCAAGTTGCAACATTGAAATGCAGAAATAAGCACTTTTCCATAAACAAGCTCTTAAATCATGTTTGATGCACTCTGGATGTCCAATTTTTGCTGCGCTGTGTCTAGGTTGAGATGAAATGAACGCCGTGGACAGTTTTCAGCAAGTTGCAACATTGAAATGCAGAAATAAGCACTTTTCCATAAAACAAGCTCTAAAATCATGTTTGATGCACTCTGGATGAAAAATGTTTTTGTTATGTTTATTCGAGATGTTATGAAAACACTGTTGACTTGTTTTCAGCAAGTTGCAACATTGAAATGCAGAAATAAGCACTTTTCCATAAACAAGCTCTAAATCATGTTTGATGCACTCTGGATGTCCAATTTTTGCTGTGCTGTGTCTAGTTGAGATGAAATGAACGCCGTGGATAGTTTTCAGCAAGTTGCAACATTGAAATGCAGAAATAAGCACTTTTCCATAAACAAGCTCTAAATCATGTTTGATGCACTCTGGATGAAAATGTTTTTTGTATGTTTATTCGAGATGTTATGAAAACACTGTTGACTTGTTTTCAGCAAGTTGCAACATTTGAAATGCAGAAATAAGCACTTTTCCATAAACAAGCTCTAAATCATGTTTGATGCACTCTGGATGTCCAATTTTGCTGTGCTGTCTCTAGTTGAGATTAAATGAACACCGTGGATAGTTTTCAGCAAGTTGCAACATTGAAATGCAGAAATAAGCACTTTTCCATAAACAAGCTCTAAATCATGTTTGATGCACTCTGGATGAAAAATGTTTTTGTTCTGTTTATTCGAGATGTTATGAAAACACTGTTGACTGTTTTCAGCAAGTTGCAACATTGAAATGCAGAAATAAGCACTTTTCCATAAACAAGCTCTAAATCATGTTTGATGCACTCTGGATGTCCAATTTTTGCTGTGCTGTCTCTAGTTGAGATTAAATGAACACCGTGGATAGTTTTCAGCAAGTTTGCAACATTGAAATGCAGAAATAAGCACTTTTCCATAAACAAGCTCTAAATCATGTTTGATGCACTCTGGATGTCCAATTTTTGCTGTGCTGTGTCTAGGTTGAGATGAAATGAAACGCCGTGGACAGTTTTCAGCAAGTTGCAACATTGAAATGCAGAAATAAGCACTTTTCCATAAACAAGCTCTAAATCATGGTTTGATGCACTCTGGATGAAAATGTTTTTGTTATGTTTATTCGAGATGTTATGAAACACTGTTGACTTGTTTTCAGCAAGTTGCAACATTGAAATGCAGAAATAAGCACTTTTCCATAAACAAGCTCTAAATCATGTTTGATGCACTCTGGATGTCCAATTTTTGCTGTGCTGTCTCTAGTTGAGATTAAATGAACACCGTGGATAGTTTTCAGCAAGTTGCAACATTGAAATGCAGAAATAAGCACTTTTCCATAAAACAAGCTCTAAATCATGTTTGATGCACTCTGGATGAAAAATGTTTTTGTTATGTTTATTCGAGATGTTATGAAAACACTGTTGACTGTTTTCAGCAAGTTGCAACATTGAAATGCAGAAAATAAGCACTTTTCCATAAACAAGCTCTAAATCATGTTTGATGCACTCTGGATGTCCAATTTATGCTGTGCTGTCTCTAGTTGAGATTAAATGAACACCGTGGATAGTTTTCAGCAAGTTGCAACATTGAAATGCAGAAATAAGCACTTTTTCCATAAACAAGCTCTAAATCATGTTTGATGCACTCTGGATGAACAATGTTTTTGTGATGTTTTATTCGAGATGTAATGAAACACTGTGGACTGTTTTCAGCAAGTTGCAACATTGAATGCAGAAATAAGCACTTTTCCATAAACAAGCTCTAAATCATGTTGATGCACTCTGGATGTCCAATTTTTGCTGTGCTGTGTCTAGGTTGAGATTAAATGAACACCGTGGATAGTTTGTCAGCAGTTGCAACATTGAAATGCAGAAATAAGCACTTTTCCAAAACATGCTCTAAGAATCATGCTTTGATTGCAGCTCTGGATAAGCATGACCAAATTGTTTGTTATGTTTATTCGAAGATGTTTTGCAATAACACTGTTGACTGTATGCAGCAAGTTTGGCAACATTTGAATGCAGAAATTAAGCACTTTCCGATAAACAAGCTCTAAATTCGTGTTTTGATGCACTTTTGGATGTCCAATTTTTGCTGTGCTGTGTCTTTAGTCTGAGATTAAATGAACACCGTGGATAGTCTTTCAGCAAGTTTGCCAACATTGAAACTGCAGAAATTAAGCACTTTTCCATAAACAAGCTCTAAATCATGTTTGAAGCACTCTTGATGAAAAATGTTTTGTGTAGTGTTTAGTTCGAGATGTTATTGCAAAACACTGTTGACTTGTTTCAGCAAGTTGCAACATTGAAATGCAAGAAATAAGCACTTTTCCATAAACAAGCGTCTAAAATCAGTTTGATGCACTCTTGGTGTCCAATTTATGCTGTGCTGTCTCTAGTTGAGATTAAATGAAACACCCGTGGATAGTTTTCAGCAAGTGTGCCAACATTGAAATGCAGAAATAAGCCACTTTTCCATAATAATCAAGCTCTAAAATCATGTTTGATTGCACTCTGGATGAATATGTTTTTGTTATGGTTAGTTCGAGTGTTATTGACAAACCACTGTTGACTTGTTTTTCAGGCAAGTTGCAACATTGAAATGCAAGAAATAAGGATACCTGTTCCATAAACAGTCCTCTTAAATGCGATGGTTTGATGCACTGTGGCATGTCCAATTTTTGCTGTGCTTGTGTCTAGGTTGAGATGAAATGAACGCCGTGGACAGTTTTCAGCAAGTTGCAACATTGAAATGCAGAAATAAGCACTTTTCCATAAACAAGCTCTAAATCATGTTTGATGCACTCTGGATGAAAAATGTTTTTGTTATGTTTATTCGAGTGTTATGAAAACACTGTTGACTGTTTTCAGCAAGTTGCAACATTGAAATGCAGAAATAAGCACTTTTCCATAAACAAGCTCTAAATCATGTTTGATGCACTCTGGATGTCCAATTTTTGCTGTGCTGTGTCTAGTTGAGATGAAATGAACACCGTGGATAGTTTTCAGCAAGTTGCAACATTGAAATGCAGAAATAAGCACTTTTCCGTAAACAAGCTCTAAATCATGTTTGATGCACAATGGATGAAAAATGTTTTTGTTACGTTTATTCGAGATGTTATGAAAACACTGTTGACTGTTTTCAGCAAGTTGCAACATTGAAATGCAGAAATAAGCACTTTTCCATAAACAAGCTCTAAATCATGTTTGATGCACTCTGGATGTCCAATTTTTGCTGTGCTGTGTCTAGGTTGAGATGAATGAACACCGTGGACAGTTTTCAGCAAGTTGCAACATTGAAATGCAGAAATAAGCACTTTTCCATAAACAAGCTCTAAATCATGTTTGATGCACTCTGGATGTCCATTTTTGCTGTGCTGTGTCTAGTTGAGATGAAATGAACGCCGTGGACAGTTTTCAGCAAGTTGCAACATTGAAATGCAGAAATAAGCACTTTTCCATAAAACAAGCTTTAAATTCATGTTTGATGCACTCTGGATGTCCAATTTTTGCTGTGCTGTGTCTAGGTTGAGATGAAATGAACGCCGTGGACAGTTTTCATGCAAGTTGCAACATATGAAATGCAGAAATAAGCACTTTTCCATAAACAAGCTCTAAATCATGTTTGATGCACTCTGGATGTCCAATTTTTGCTGTGCTGTGTCTAGGTTGAGATGAAATGAACACCGTGGACGTTTTCAGCAAGTTGCAACATTGAAATGCAGAAATAAGCACTTTTCCATAAACAAGCTCTAAATCATGTTTGATGCACTCTGGATGAAAAATGTTTTTGTTATGTTTATTCGAGATGTTATGAAAACACTGTTGACTTGTTTTCAGCAAGTTGCAACATTGAAATGCAGAAATAAGCACTTTTCCATAAACAAGCTCTAAATCATGTTTGATGCACTCTGGATGTCCAATTTTTGCTGTGCTGTGTCTAGGTTGAGATGAAATGAACGCCGTGGACAGTTTTCAGCAAGTTGCAACATTGAAATGCAGAAATAAGCACTTTTCCATAAACAAGCTCTAAATCATGTTTGATGCACTCTGGATGAAAAATGTTTTTGTTATGTTTATTCGAGATGTTATGAAAACACTGTGGACTGTTTTCAGCAAGTTGCAACATTGAAATGCAGAAATAAGCACTTTTCCATAAACAAGCTCTAAATCATGTTTGATGCACTCTGGATGTCCAATGTTTTTTTGTTATGTTTATTCGAGATGTTATGAACACTGTGGACTGTTTTCAGCAAGTTGCAACATTGAAATGCAGAAATAAGCACTTTTCCATAAACAAGCTCTAAATCATGTTTGATGCACTCTGGATGTCCATTTTTGCTGTGCTGTGTCTAGTTGAGATTAAATGAACACCGTGGTAGTTTTCAGCTAGTT
>NW_022262011.1:0-35954 GCF_002021735.2 Oncorhynchus kisutch
ATACAACAAGCTCTAAATCATGTTTGATGCACTCTGGATATCCAATTTTGCTGTGCGTGTCTATGGTTGAGATGAAATGAACACCGTGGATAGTTTTCAGCAAGTTGCAACATTGAAATGCAGAAATAAGCACTTTTCCATAAACAAGCTCTAAATCATGTTTGAAGCACTCTGGAAAAAAAATGTTTTTTTATGTTTATTCGAGATGGATGAAAAAACGTGAAATGTTTTCAGCAAGTTGCAACATTGAAATGCAGAAATAAGCACTTTTCCATAAACAAGCTCTAAATCATGTTTGATGCACTCTGGATACCAATTTGTGCTTGTGTGTCTATGTTGAGATGATTGAATGATGAACGCCGTGGACAGTTTTCAGCAAGTTGCAACATTGAAATGCAGAAATAAGCACTTTTCCATAAACAAGCTCTAAATCATGTTTGAAGCACTCTGGATAAAAAAATGTTTTTGTTATGTTTATTCGAGATGTATGAAAACCTGTAGACTGTTTCAGCAAGTTACAACATTGAAATGCAGAAATAAGCACTTTTCCATAAACAAGCTCTAAATCATGTTTGATGCACTCTGGATATCCAATTTTGCTGTGCTGTGTCTAGTTGAGATGAATGAAATGAACGTGGACAGTTTTCAGCAAGTTGCAACATTGAAATGCAGAAATAAGCACTTTTCCATAAACAAGCTCTAAATCATGTTTGAAGCACTCTGGATAAAAAATGTTTTTGTTGTGTTTATTCGAGATGAAATGAAAACACTGTAGACTGTTTTCAGCAAGTTACAACATTGAAATGCAGAATAAGCACTTTTCCATAAACAAGCTCTAAATCATGTTTGAAGCACTCTGGATAAAAAAATGTTTTGGCTGTTTATTCGAGATGTTTGAAAAACTGTAGACTGTTTTCAGCAAGTTACAACATTGAAATGCAGAAATAAGCACTTTTCCATAAACAAGCTCTAAATCATGTTTGATGCACTCTGGATATCCAATTTTTGCTGTGCTGTGTTAGGTTGAGATGAAATGAACGCCTGTGGACAGTTTTCAGCAAGTTGCAACATTGAAATGCAGAAATAAGCACTTTTCCATAAACAAGCTCTAAATCATGTTTGATGCACTCTGGATATCCAATTTTGCTGTGCTGTGTCTAGGTTGAGATGAAATGAACGCCGTGGACAGTTTTCAGCAAGTTGCAACATTGAAATGCAGAAATAAGCACTTTTCCATAAACAAGCTCTAAATCATGTTTGATGCACTCTGGATATCCAATTTTTGCTGTGCTGTGTCTAGGTTGAGATGAAATGAACGCGTGGACAGTTTTCAGCAAGTTGCAACATTGAAATGCAGAAATAAGCACTTTTCCATAAACAAGCTCTAAATCATGTTTGAAGCACTCTGGAAAAAAAATGTTTTTGTTATGTTTATTCGAGATGTTATGAAAACACTGTAGACTGTTTTCAGCAAGTTACAACATTGAAATGCAGAAATAAGCACTTTTCCATAAACAAGCTCTAAATCATGTTGATGCACTCTGGATATCCAATTTTGCTGTGCTGTGTCTAGGTTGAGATGAAATGAACCGTGGACAGTTTTCAGCAAGTTGCAACATTGAAATGCAGAAATAAGCACTTTTCCATAAACAAGCTCTAAATCATGTTTGAAGCACTCTGGATAAAAAATTGTTTTTGTTATGTTTATTCGAGATGTTTGAAAACACTGTAGACTGTTTTCAGCAAGTTACAACATTGAAATGCAGAAATAAGCACTTTTCCATAAACAAGCTCTAAATCATGTTTGATGCACTCTGGATATCCAATTTTTGCTGTGCTGTGTCTAGGTTGAGATGAAATGAACGCCGTGGACAGTTTTCAGCAAGTTGCAACATTGAAATGCAGAAATAAGCACTTTTCCATAAACAAGCTCTAAATCATGTTTGAAGCACTCTGGATAAAAAATGTTTTTGTTATGTTTATTCGAGATGTTTGAAAACCTGTAGACTGTTTTCAGCAAGTTACAACATTGAAATGCAGAAATAAGCACTTTTCCATAAACAAGCTCTAAATCATGTTTGAAGCACTCTGGATATCCAATTTTTGCTGTGCTGTGTTAGGTTGAGATGAAATGAAGAGGACAGTTTCAGCAAGTTGCAACATTGAAATGCAGAAATAAGCACTTTTCCATAAACAAGCTCTAAATCATGTTTGATGCACTCTGGATAAAAAATTTTTTGTTATGTTTATTCGAGAGGTTGAAAACACTGTGGACAGTTTTCAGCAAGTTGCAACATTGAAATGCAGCAGAAATAAGCACTTTTCCATAAACAAGCTCTAAATCATGTTTGATGCACTCTGGATATCCAATTTTTGCTGTGCTGTGTCTAGTTGAGATGAATGAACGCCGTGGACAGTTTTCAGCAAGTTGCAACATTGAAATGCAGAAATAAGCACTTTTCCATAAACAAGCTCTAAATCATGTTTGAAGCACTCTGGATAAAAAATGTGCTTTGTTGTTTATTCGAGATGTTTGAAAACACGTAGACTGTTTTCAGCAAGTTACAACATGAAATGCAGAAATAAGCACTTTTCCATAAACAAGCTCTAAATCATGTTTGATGCACTCTGGATATCCAATTTTTGCTGTGCTGTGTCTGGTTGAGATGAAATGAACGCCGTGGACAGTTTTCAGCAAGTTGCAACATTGAAATGCAGAAATAAGCACTTTTCCATAAACAAGCTCTAAATCATGTTTGAAGCACTCTGGATAAAAAAATGTTTTTGTTATGTTTATTCGAGATGTTATGAAAACCACTGTAGACTGTTTTCAGCAAGTTACAACATTGAAATGCAGAAATAAGCACTTTTCCATAAACAAGCTCTAAATCATGTTTGATGCACTCTGGATATCCAATTTTTGCTGTGCTGTGTTAGGTTGAGATGAAATGAACGCCGTGGACAGTTTTCAGCAAGTTGCAACATTGAAATGCAGAAATAAGCACTTTTCCATAAACAAGCTCTAAATCATGTTTGATGCACTCTGGATTCCAATTTTGCTGTGCTTGTCTAGTTGAGATGAAATGAACGCCGTGGACAGTTTTCAGCAAGTTGCAACATTGAAATGCAGAAATAAGCACTTTCCATAAACAAGCTCTAAATCATGTTTGAAGCACTCTGGATAAAAAATGTTTTTGTTATGTATTCGAGATGTTATGAAAACACTGTAGACTGTTTTCAGCAAGTTACAACATTGAAATGCAGAAATAAGCACTTTTCCATAAACAAGCTCTAAATCATGTTTGATGCACTCTGGATATCCAATTTTTGCTGTGCTGTGTCTAGGTGAGATGAAATGAACGCCGTGGACAGTTTTCAGCAAGTTGCAACATTGAAATGCAGAAATAAGCACTTTTCCATAAACAAGCTCTAAATCATGTTTGAAGCACTCTGGATAAAAAAATGTTTTTGTATGTTTATTCGAGATGTTATGAAAACACTGTAGACTGTTTTCAGCAAGTTACAACATTGAAATGCAGAAATAAGCACTTTTCCATAAACAAGCTCTAAATCATGTTTGATGCACTCTGGATATCCAATTTTTGCTGTGCTGTGTCTAGGTTGAGATGAAATGAACGCCGTGGACAGTTTTCAGCAAGTTGCAACATTGAAATGCAGAAATAAGCACTTTTCCATAAACAAGCTCTAAATCATGTTTGAAGCACTCTGGATAAAAAAATGTTTGTGCTATGTCTATTCGAGATGTTTTGAAACCGTAGACTGTTTTCAGCAAGTTACAACATTGAAATGCAGAAATAAGCACTTTTCCATAAACAAGCTCTAAATCATGTTTGATGCACTCTGGATCCAATTTTTGCTGTGCTGTGTCTAGGTTGAGATGAAATGAACACCGTGGACAGTTTTCAGCAAGTTGCAACATTGAAATGCAGAAATAAGCACTTTTCCATAAACAAGCTCTAAATCATGTTTGATGCACTCTGGATATCCAATTTTGCTGTGCTGTGTCTAGGTTGAGAGATGAAATGAACGCCGTGGACAGTTTTCAGCAAGTTGCAACATTGAAATGCAGAAATAAGCACTTTTCCATAAACAAGCTCTAAATCATGTTTGATGCACTCTGGATATCAATTTTGCTGTGCTGTGTCTAGGTTGAGATGAAATGAACGCCGTGGACAGTTTTCAGCAAGTTGCAACATTGAAATGCAGAAATAAGCACTTTTCCATAAACAAGCTCTAAATCATGTTTGAAGCACTCTGATAAAAAAATGTTTTGTTATGTTATTCGAGATGTTATGAAACACTGTAGACGACAGTTTTCAGCAAGTTACAACATTGAAATGCAGAAATAAGCACTTTTCCATAAACAAGCTCTAAATCATGTTTGATGCACTCTGGATATCCAATTTTTGCTGTGCTGTGTCTAGGTTGAGATGAAATGAACGCCGTGGACAGTTTTCAGCAAGTTGCAACATTGAAATGCAGAAATAAGCACTTTTCCATAAACAAGCTCTAAATCATGTTTGAAGCACTCTGGATAAAAAAATGTTTTTGTTATGTTTATTCGAGATGTTATGAAAACACTGTAGACTGTTTTCAGCAAGTTACAACATTGAAATGCAGAAATAAGCACTTTTCCATAAACAAGCTCTAAATCATGTTTGATGCACTCTGGATATCCAATTTTTTGTGCTGTGTCTAGGTTGAGATGAATGAACGCCGTGGACAGTTTTCAGCAAGTTGCAACATTGAAATGCAGAAATAAGCACTTTTCCATAAACAAGCTCTAAATCATGTTTGAAGCACTCTGGATAAAAAATGTTTTTGTTATGTTTATTCGAGATGTTTGAAAACACTGTAGACTGTTTTCAGCAAGTTACAACATTGAAATGCAGAAATAAGCACTTTTCCATAAACAAGCTCTAAATCATGTTTGATGCACTCTGGATATCCAATTTTTGCTGTGCTGTGTCTAGTTGAGATGAAATGAACGCCGTGGACAGTTTTCAGCAAGTTGCAACATTGAAATGCAGAAATAAGCACTTTTCCATAAACAAGCTCTAAATCATGTTTGAAGCACTCTGGATAAAAAATGTTTTGTTATGTTTATTCGAGATGTTTGAAAACACTGTAGACTGTTTTCAGCAAGTTACAACATTGAAATGCAGAATAAGCACTTTTCCATAAACAAGCTCTAAATCATGTTTGATGCACTCTGGATAAAAAATTTTTTGTTATGTTTATTGAGATGTTTGAAAACCTGTGGACTGTTTTCAGCAAGTTGCAACATTGAAATGCAGAAATAAGCACTTTTCCATAAACAAGCTCTAAATCATGTTTGAAGCACTCTGGATAAAAAATTTTTTGTTATGTTTATTCGAGATGTTATGAAAACACTGTAGACTGTTTTCAGCAAGTTACAACATTGAAATGCAGAAATAAGCACTTTTCCATAAACAAGCTCTAAATCATGTTTGATGCACTCTGGATATCCAATTTTTGCTGTGCTGTGTCTAGGTTGAGATGAAATGAACGCCGTGGACAGTTTTCAGCAAGTTGCAACATTGAAATGCAGAAATAAGCACTTTTCCATAAACAAGCTCTAAATCATGTTTGATGCACTCTGGATATCCAATTTTTGCTGTGCTGTGTCTAGTTTGAGATGAAATGAACGCCGTGGACAGTTTTCAGCAAGTTGCAACATTGAAATGCAGAAATAAGCACTTTTCCATAAACAAGCTCTAAATCATGTTTGAAGCACTCTGGAAAAAAATGTTTTTGTTATGTTTATTCGAGATGTTATGAAAACACTGTAGACTGTTTTCAGCAAGTTACAACATTGAAATGCAGAAATAAGCACTTTTCCATAAACAAGCTCTAAATCATGTTTGATGCACTCTGGATATCCAATTTTTGCTGTGCTGTGTCTAGGTTGAGATGAAATGAACGCCGTGGACAGTTTTCAGCAAGTTGCAACATTGAAATGCAGAAATAAGCACTTTTCCATAAACAAGCTCTAAATCATGTTTGAAGCACTCTGGATAAAAAATGTTTTTGTTATGTTTATTCGAGATGTTATGAAAACACTGTAGACTGTTTTCAGCAAGTTACAACATTGAAATGCAGAAATAAGCACTTTTCCATAAACAAGCTCTAAATCATGTTTGATGCACTCTGGATATCCAATTTTTGCTGTGCTGTGTCTAGTTGAGATGAAATGAACGCCGTGGACAGTTTTCAGCAAGTTGCAACATTGAAATGCAGAAATAAGCACTTTTCCATAAACAAGCTCTAAATCATGTTTGAAGCACTCTGGATAAAAAATGTTTTTGTTATGTTTATTCGAGATGTTTGAAAACACTGTAGACTGTTTTCAGCAAGTTACAACATTGAAATGCAGAAATAAGCACTTTTCCATAAACAAGCTCTAAATCATGTTTGATGCACTCTGGATATCCAATTTTTGCTGTGCTGTGTCTAGGTTGAGATGAAATGAACGCCGTGGACAGTTTTCAGCAAGTTGCAACATTGAAATGCAGAAATAAGCACTTTTCCATAAACAAGCTCTAAATCATGTTTGATGCACTCTGGATATCCAATTTTTGCTGTGCTGTGTCTAGGTTGAGATGAAATGAACGCCGTGGACAGTTTTCAGCAAGTTGCAACATTGAAATGCAGAAATAAGCACTTTTCCATAAACAAGCTCTAAATCATGTTTGATGCACTCTGGATATCCAATTTTTACTGTGCTGTTTCTAGGTTGAGATGAAATGAACGCCGTGGACAGTTTTCAGCAAGTTGCAACATTGAAATGCAGAAATAAGCACTTTTCCATAAACAAGCTCTAAATCATGTTTGAAGCACTCTGGAAAAAAAATGTTTTTGTTATGTTTATTCGAGATGTTATGAAAACACTGTAGACTGTTTTCAGCAAGTTACAACATTGAAATGCAGAAATAAGCACTTTTCCATAAACAAGCTCTAAATCATGTTTGATGCACTCTGGATATCCAATTTTTGCTGTGCTGTGTCTAGGTTGAGATGAAATGAACGCCGTGGACAGTTTTCAGCAAGTTGCAACATTGAAATGCAGAAATAAGCACTTTTCCATAAACAAGCTCTAAATCATGTTTGAAGCACTCTGGATAAAAAATGTTTTTGTTATGTTTATTCGAGATGTTATGAAACACTGTAGACTGTTTTCAGCAAGTTACAACATTGAAATGCAGAAATAAGCACTTTTCCATAAACAAGCTCTAAATCATGTTTGATGCACTCTGGATATCCAATTTTTGCTGTGCTGTGTCTAGGTTGAGATGAAATGAACGCCGTGGACAGTTTTCAGCAAGTTGCAACATTGAAATGCAGAAATAAGCACTTTTCCATAAACAAGCTCTAAATCATGTTTGAAGCACTCTGGATAAAAAATGTTTTGTTATGTTTATTCGAGATGTTTGAAAACACTGTAGACTGTTTTCAGCAAGTTACAACATTGAAATGCAGAAATAAGCACTTTTCCATAAACAAGCTCTAAATCATGTTTGATGCACTCTGGATATCCAATTTTTGCTGTGCTGTGTCTAGGTTGAGATGAAATGAACGCCGTGGACAGTTTTCAGCAAGTTGCAACATTGAAATGCAGAAATAAGCACTTTTCCATAAACAAGCTCTAAATCATGTTTGAAGCACTCTGGATAAAAAATGTTTTGTTATGTTTATTCGAGATGTTTGAAAACACTGTAGACTGTTTTCAGCAAGTTACAACATTGAAATGCAGAAATAAGCACTTTTCCATAAACAAGCTCTAAATCATGTTTGATGCACTCTGGATATCCAATTTTTGCTGTGTCTAGGTTGAGATGAAATGAACGCCGTGGACAGTTTTCAGCAAGTTGCAACATTGAAATGCAGAAATAAGCACTTTTCCATAAACAAGCTCTAAATCATGTTTGAAGCACTCTGGAAAAAAATGTTTTTGTTATGTTTATTCGAGATGTTATGAAAACACTGTAGACTGTTTTCAGCAAGTTACAACATTGAAATGCAGAAATAAGCACTTTTCCATAAACAAGCTCTAAATCATGTTTGATGCACTCTGGATATCCAATTTTTGTGTGCTGTCTAGGTTGAGATGAAATGAACGCCGTGGACAGTTTTCAGCAAGTTGCAACATTGAAATGCAGAAATAAGCACTTTTCCATAAACAAGCTCTAAATCATGTTTGATGCACTCTGGATATCCAATTTTTGCTGTGCTGTGTCTAGGTTGAGATGAAATGAACGCCGTGGACAGTTTTCAGCAAGTTGCAACATTGAAATGCAGAAATAAGCACTTTTCCATAAACAAGCTCTAAATCATGTTTGAAGCACTCTGGAAAAAAATGTTTTTGTTATGTTTATTCGAGATGTTATGAAACACTGTAGACTGTTTTCAGCAAGTTACAACATTGAAATGCAGAAATAAGCACTTTTCCATAAACAAGCTCTAAATCATGTTTGATGCACTCTGGATATCCAATTTTTGCTGTGCTGTGTCTAGGTTGAGATGAAATGAACGCCGTGGACAGTTTTCAGCAAGTTGCAACATTGAAATGCAGAAATAAGCACTTTTCCATAAACAAGCTCTAAATCATGTTTGAAGCACTCTGGATAAAAAAATGTTTTTGTTATGTTTATTCGAGATGTTTGAAAACACTGTAGACTGTTTTCAGCAAGTTACAACATTGAAATGCAGAAATAAGCACTTTTCCATAAACAAGCTCTAAATCATGTTTGATGCACTCTGGATATCCAATTTTTGCTGTGCTGTGTCTAGGTTGAGATGAAATGAACGCCGTGGACAGTTTTCAGCAAGTTGCAACATTGAAATGCAGAAATAAGCACTTTTCCATAAACAAGCTCTAAATCATGTTTGAAGCACTCTGGATAAAAAATGTTTTTGTTATGTTTATTCGAGATGTTTGAAAACACTGTAGACTGTTTTCAGCAAGTTACAACATTGAAATGCAGAAATAAGCACTTTTCCATAAACAAGCTCTAAATCATGTTTGATGCACTCTGGATATCCAATTTTTGCTGTGCTGTGTCTAGGTTGAGATGAAATGAACGCCGTGGACAGTTTTCAGCAAGTTGCAACATTGAAATGCAGAAATAAGCACTTTTCCATAAACAAGCTCTAAATCATGTTTGATGCACTCTGGATATCCAATTTTTGCTGTGCTGTTCTAGGTTGAGATGAAATGAACGCGTGGACAGTTTTCAGCAAGTTGCAACATTGAAATGCAGAAATAAGCACTTTTCCATAAACAAGCTCTAAATCATGTTTGATGCACTCTGGATATCCAATTTTTGCTGTGCTGTGTCTAGTTGAGATGAAATGAACGCCGTGGACAGTTTTCAGCAAGTTGCAACATTGAAATGCAGAAATAAGCACTTTTCCATAAACAAGCTCTAAATCATGTTTGAAGCACTCTGGAAAAAAAATGTTTTTGTTATGTTTATTCGAGATGTTATGAAAACACTGTAGACTGTTTTCAGCAAGTTACAACATTGAAATGCAGAAATAAGCACTTTTCCATAAACAAGCTCTAAATCATGTTTGATGCACTCTGGATATCCAATTTTTGCTGTGCTGTGTCTAGGTTGAGATGAAATGAACGCCGTGGACAGTTTTCAGCAAGTTGCAACATTGAAATGCAGAAATAAGCACTTTTCCATAAACAAGCTCTAAATCATGTTTGAAGCACTCTGGATAAAAAATGTTTTTGTTATGTTTATTCGAGATGTTTTGAAACACTGTAGACTGTTTTCAGCAGTTACAAAATTGCAAATGAAAGCAGAAATAAGCACTTTTCCATAAACAAGCTCTAAATCATGTTTGATGCACTCTGGATATCCAATTTTTGCTGTGCTGTGTCTAGGTTGAGATGAAATGAACGCCGTGGACAGTTTTCAGCAAGTTGCAACATTGAAATGCAGAAATAAGCACTTTTCCATAAACAAGCTCTAAATCATGTTTGAAGCACTCTGGATAAAAAATGTTTTGTTATGTTTATTCGAGATGTTATGAAACACTGTAGACTGTTTTCAGCAAGTTACAACATTGAAATGCAGAAATAAGCACTTTTCCATAAACAAGCTCTAAATCATGTTTGATGCACTCTGGATATCCAATTTTTGCTGTGCTGTGTCTAGTTGAGATGAAATGAACGCCGTGGACAGTTTTCAGCAAGTTGCAACATTGAAATGCAGAAATAAGCACTTTTCCATAAACAAGCTCTAAATCATGTTTGAAGCACTCTGGATAAAAAATGTTTTTGTTATGTTTATTCGAGATGTTTTGAAAACACTGTAGACTGTTTTCAGCAAGTTACAACATTGAAATGCAGAAATAAGCACTTTTCCATAAACAAGCTCTAAATCATGTTTGATGCACTCTGGATATCCAATTTTTGCTGTGTCTAGGTTGAGATGAAATGAACGCCGTGGACAGTTTTCAGCAAGTTGCAACATTGAAATGCAGCAATAAGCACTTTTCCATAAACAAGCTCTAAATCATGTTTGAAGCACTCTGGAAAAAAAATGTTTTTGTTATGTTTATTCGAGATGTTATGAAAACACTGTAGACTGTTTTCAGCAAGTTACAACATTGAAATGCAGAAATAAGCACTTTTCCATAAACAAGCTCTAAATCATGTTTGAAGCACTCTGGATAAAAAAAATGTTTGTTATGTTTTCGAGATGTTATGAAACACCTGTAGACTGTTTTCAGCAAGTTACAACATTGAAATGCAGAAATAAGCACTTTTCCATAAACAAGCTCTAAATCATGTTTGATGCACTCTGGATATCCAATTTTTGCTGTGCTGTGTCTAGGTGAGATGAAATGAACGCCGTGGACAGTTTTCAGCAAGTTGCAACATTGAAATGCAGAAATAAGCACTTTTCCATAAACAAGCTCTAAATCATGTTTGATGCACTCTGGATATCCAATTTTTGCTGTGCTGTGTCTAGGTTGAGATGAAATGAACACCGTGGACAGTTTTCAGCAAGTTGCAACATTGAAATGCAGAAATAAGCACTTTTCCATAAACAAGCTCTAAATCATGTTTGAAGCACTCTGGATAAAAATGTTTTTGTTATGTTTATTCGAGATGTTATGAAAACACTGTAGACTGTTTTCAGCAAGTTACAACATTGAAATGCAGAAATAAGCACTTTTCCATAAACAAGCTCTAAATCATGTTTGATGCACTCTGGATAAAAAATGTTTTGTTATGTTTATTCGAGATGTTTGAAAACCCGTGGACAGTTTTCAGCAAGTTGCAACATTGAAATGCAGAAATAAGCACTTTTCCATAAACAAGCTCTAAATCATGTTTGAAGCACTCTGGATAAAAAATGTTTTTGTTATGTTTATTCGAGATGTTATGAAAACACTGTAGACTGTTTTCAGCAAGTTACAACATTGAAATGCAGAAATAAGCACTTTTCCATAAACAAGCTCTAAATCATGTTTGAAGCACTCTGGATAAAAATGTTTTTGTTATGTTTATTCGAGATGTTATGAAAACACTGTGGACTGTTTTCAGCAAGTTACAACATTGAAATGCAGAAATAAGCACTTTTCCATAAACAAGCTCTAAATCATGTTTGATGCACTCTGGATATCCAATTTTTGCTGTGCTGTGTCTAGGTTGAGATGAAATGAACGCCGTGGACAGTTTTCAGCAAGTTGCAACATTGAAATGCAGAAATAAGCACTTTTCCATAAACAAGCTCTAAATCATGTTTGAAGCACTCTGGATAAAAAAATGTTTTTGTTATGTTTATTCGAGATGTTATGAAAACACTGTAGACTGTTTTCAGCAAGTTACAACATTGAAATGCAGAAATAAGCACTTTTCCATAAACAAGCTCTAAATCATGTTTGATGCACTCTGGATATCCAATTTTTGCTGTGCTGTGTCTAGGTTGAGATGAAATGAACGCCGTGGACAGTTTTCAGCAAGTTGCAACATTGAAATGCAGAAATAAGCACTTTTCCATAAACAAGCTCTAAATCATGTTTGAAGCACTCTGGAAAAAAATGTTTTTGTTATGTTTATTCGAGATGTTATGAAAACACTGTAGACTGTTTTCAGCAAGTTACAACATTGAAATGCAGAAATAAGCACTTTTCCATAAACAAGCTCTAAATCATGTTTGATGCACTCTGGATATCCAATTTTTGCTGTGCTGTGTCTAGGTTGAGATGAAATGAACGCCGTGGACAGTTTTCAGCAAGTTGCAACATTGAAATGCAGAAATAAGCACTTTTCCATAAACAAGCTCTAAATCATGTTTGAAGCACTCTGGATAAAAAAATTTTTGTTATGTTTATTCGAGATGTTATGAAAACACTGTAGACTGTTTTCAGCAAGTTACAACATTGAAATGCAGAAATAAGCACTTTTCCATAAACAAGCTCTAAATCATGTTTGATGCACTCTGGATATCCAATTTTTGCTGTGCTGTGTCTAGGTTGAGATGAAATGAACGCCGTGGACAGTTTTCAGCAAGTTGCAACATTGAAATGCAGAAATAAGCACTTTTCCATAAACAAGCTCTAAATCATGTTTGAAGCACTCTGGATAAAAAATGTTTTTGTTATGTTTATTCGAGATGTTTTGAAAACACTGTAGACTGTTTTCAGCAAGTTACAACATTGAAATGCAGAAATAAGCACTTTTCCATAAACAAGCTCTAAATCATGTTTGAAGCACTCTGGATAAAAATGTTTTTGTTATGTTTATTCGAGATGTTTGAAAACACTGTAGACTGTTTTCAGCAAGTTACAACATTGAAATGCAGAAATAAGCACTTTTCCATAAACAAGCTCTAAATCATGTTTGATGCACTCTGGATATCCAATTTTGCTGTGCTGTGTCTAGGTTGAGATGAAATGAACGCCGTGGACAGTTTTCAGCAAGTTGCAACATTGAAATGCAGAAATAAGCACTTTTCCATAAACAAGCTCTAAATCATGTTTGAAGCACTCTGGAAAAAAAATGTTTTTGTTATGTTTATTCGAGATGTTATGAAAACACTGTAGACTGTTTTCAGCAAGTTACAACATTGAAATGCAGAAATAAGCACTTTTCCATAAACAAGCTCTAAATCATGTTTGATGCACTCTGGATATCCAATTTTTGCTGTGCTGTGTCTAGGTTGAGATGAAATGAACGCCGTGGACAGTTTTCAGCAAGTTGCAACATTGAAATGCAGAAATAAGCACTTTTCCATAAACAAGCTCTAAATCATGTTTGAAGCACTCTGGATAAAAAATTTTTTGTTATGTTTATTCGAGATGTTATGAAAAACACGTGGACTGTTTTCAGCAAGTTGCAACATTGAAATGCAGAAATAAGCACTTTTCCATAAACAAGCTCTAAATCATGTTTGATGCACTCTGGATATCCAATTTTTTGTGCTGTGTCTAGGTGAGATGAAATGAACGCCGTGGACAGTTTTCAGCAAGTTGCAACATTGAAATGCAGAAATAAGCACTTTTCCATAAACAAGCTCTAAATCATGTTTGATGCACTCTGGATAAAAAATTTTTGCTGTTATGTTATTGAGATGAAATGAACGCACTGTAGACAGTTTTCAGCAAGTTGCAACATTGAAATGCAGAAATAAGCACTTTTCCATAAACAAGCTCTAAATCATGTTTGATGCACTCTGGATATCCAATTTTTTGTGCTGTGTCTAGGTTGAGATGAAATGAACGCCGTGGACAGTTTTCAGCAAGTTGCAACATTGAAATGCAGAAATAAGCACTTTTCCATAAACAAGCTCTAAATCATGTTTGAAGCACTCTGGATAAAAAATTTTTTGTTATGTTATTCGAGATGTTATGAAACACTGTGGACTGTTTTCAGCAAGTTGCAACATTGAAATGCAGAAATAAGCACTTTTCCATAAACAAGCTCTAAATCATGTTTGATGCACTCTGGATATCCAATTTTTTGTGCTGTTTAGGTTGAGATGAAATGAACGCCGTGGACAGTTTTCAGCAAGTTGCAACATTGAAATGCAGAAATAAGCACTTTTCCATAAACAAGCTCTAAATCATGTTTGATGCACTCTGGATATCCAATTTTTGCTGTGCTGTGTCTAGGTTGAGATGAAATGAACGCCGTGGACAGTTTTCAGCAAGTTGCAACATTGAAATGCAGAAATAAGCACTTTTCCATAAACAAGCTCTAAATCATGTTTGATGCACTCTGGATAAAAAATTTTTTGTTATGTTTATTGAGATGTTATGAACGCCGTGGACAGTTTTCAGCAAGTTGCAACATTGAAATGCAGAAATAAGCACTTTTCCATAAACAAGCTCTAAATCATGTTTGATGCACTCTGGATATCCAATTTTTGCTGTGCTGTGTCTAGGTTGAGATGAAATGAACGCCGTGGACAGTTTTCAGCAAGTTGCAACATTGAAATGCAGAAATAAGCACTTTTCCATAAACAAGCTCTAAATCATGTTTGAAGCACTCTGGAAAAAAATGTTTTTGTTATGTTTATTCGAGATGTTATGAAAACACTGTAGACTGTTTTCAGCAAGTTACAACATTGAAATGCAGAAATAAGCACTTTTCCATAAACAAGCTCTAAATCATGTTTGATGCACTCTGGATATCCAATTTTTGCTGTGCTGTGTCTAGGTTGAGATGAAATGAACGCCGTGGACAGTTTTCAGCAAGTTGCAACATTGAAATGCAGAAATAAGCACTTTTCCATAAACAAGCTCTAAATCATGTTTGAAGCACTCTGGATAAAAAATGTTTTTGTTATGTTTATTCGAGATGTTATGAAAACACTGTAGACTGTTTTCAGCAAGTTACAACATTGAAATGCAGAAATAAGCACTTTTCCATAAACAAGCTCTAAATCATGTTTGATGCACTCTGGATATCCAATTTTTGCTGTGCTGTGTCTAGGTTGAGATGAAATGAACGCCGTGGACAGTTTTCAGCAAGTTGCAACATTGAAATGCAGAAATAAGCACTTTTCCATAAACAAGCTCTAAATCATGTTTGAAGCACTCTGGATAAAAAAATGTTTTTGTTATGTTTATTCGAGATGTTTGAAAACACTGTAGACTGTTTTCAGCAAGTTACAACATTGAAATGCAGAAATAAGCACTTTTCCATAAACAAGCTCTAAATCATGTTTGATGCACTCTGGATATCCAATTTTTGCTGTGCTGTGTCTAGGTTGAGATGAAATGAACGCCGTGGACAGTTTTCAGCAAGTTGCAACATTGAAATGCAGAAATAAGCACTTTTCCATAAACAAGCTCTAAATCATGTTTGAAGCACTCTGGATAAAAAATGTTTTTGTTATGTTTATTCGAGATGTTTGAAAACACTGTAGACTGTTTTCAGCAAGTTACAACATTGAAATGCAGAAATAAGCACTTTTCCATAAACAAGCTCTAAATCATGTTTGATGCACTCTGGATATCCAATTTTTGCTGTGTGTGTCTAGGTTGAGATGAAATGAACGCCGTGGACAGTTTTCAGCAAGTTGCAACATTGAAATGCAGAAATAAGCACTTTTCCATAAACAAGCTCTAAATCATGTTTGAAGCACTCTGGATAAAAAAATGTTTGTTATGTTTATTCGAGATGTTATGAAAACACTGTAGACTGTTTTCAGCAAGTTACAACATTGAAATGCAGAAATAAGCACTTTTCCATAAACAAGCTCTAAATCATGTTTGATGCACTCTGGATATCCAATTTTTGCTGTGCTGTGTCTAGGTTGAGATGAAATGAACGCCGTGGACAGTTTTCAGCAAGTTGCAACATTGAAATGCAGAAATAAGCACTTTTCCATAAACAAGCTCTAAATCATGTTTGATGCACTCTGGATATCCAATTTTTGCTGTGCTGTGTCTAGGTTGAGATGAAATGAACGCCGTGGACAGTTTTCAGCAAGTTGCAACATTGAAATGCAGAAATAAGCACTTTTCCATAAACAAGCTCTAAATCATGTTTGAAGCACTCTGGATAAAAAATGTTTTTGTTATGTTTATTCGAGATGTTATGAAAACACTGTAGACTGTTTTCAGCAAGTTACAACATTGAAATGCAGAAATAAGCACTTTTCCATAAACAAGCTCTAAATCATGTTTGATGCACTCTGGATATCCAATTTTTGCTGTGCTGTGTCTAGGTTGAGATGAAATGAACGCCGTGGACAGTTTTCAGCAAGTTGCAACATTGAAATGCAGAAATAAGCACTTTTCCATAAACAAGCTCTAAATCATGTTTGAAGCACTCTGGATAAAAAATGTTTTTGTTATGTTTATTCGAGATGTTATGAAAACACTGTAGACTGTTTTCAGCAAGTTACAACATTGAAATGCAGAAATAAGCACTTTTCCATAAACAAGCTCTAAATCATGTTTGATGCACTCTGGATATCCAATTTTTGCTGTGCTGTGTCTAGGTTGAGATGAAATGAACGCCGTGGACAGTTTTCAGCAAGTTGCAACATTGAAATGCAGAAATAAGCACTTTTCCATAAACAAGCTCTAAATCATGTTTGAAGCACTCTGGATAAAAAAATGTTTTGTTATGTTTATTCGAGATGTTATGAAAACACTGTAGACTGTTTTCAGCAAGTTACAACATTGAAATGCAGAAATAAGCACTTTTCCATAAACAAGCTCTAAATCATGTTTGATGCACTCTGGATATCCAATTTTTGCTGTGCTGTGTCTAGGTTGAGATGAAATGAACGCCGTGGACAGTTTTCAGCAAGTTGCAACATTGAAATGCAGAAATAAGCACTTTTCCATAAACAAGCTCTAAATCATGTTTGATGCACTCTGGATAAGAAATTTTTGCTGTGCTGTGTCTAGGTTGAGATGAAATGAACGCCGTGGACAGTTTTCAGCAAGTTGCAACATTGAAATGCAGAAATAAGCACTTTTCCATAAACAAGCTCTAAATCATGTTTGATGCACTCTGGATATCCAATTTTTGCTGTGCTGTGTCTAGGTTGAGATGAAATGAACGCCGTGGACAGTTTTCAGCAAGTTGCAACATTGAAATGCAGAAATAAGCACTTTTCCATAAACAAGCTCTAAATCATGTTTGAAGCACTCTGGATAAAAAATGTTTTTGTTATGTTTATTCGAGATGTTATGAAAACACTGTAGACTGTTTTCAGCAAGTTACAACATTGAAATGCAGAAATAAGCACTTTTCCATAAACAAGCTCTAAATCATGTTTGATGCACTCTGGATATCCAATTTTTGCTGTGCTGTGTCTAGGTTGAGATGAAATGAACGCCGTGGACAGTTTTCAGCAAGTTGCAACATTGAAATGCAGAAATAAGCACTTTTCCATAAACAAGCTCTAAATCATGTTTGAAGCACTCTGGATAAAAAATGTTTTTGTTATGTTTATTCGAGATGTTGAAAAACACTGTAGACTGTTTTCAGCAAGTTACAACATTGAAATGCAGAAATAAGCACTTTTCCATAAACAAGCTCTAAATCATGTTTGATGCACTCTGGATATCCAATTTTTGCTGTGCTGTGTCTAGGTTGAGATGAAATGAACGCCGTGGACAGTTTTCAGCAAGTTGCAACATTGAAATGCAGAAATAAGCACTTTTCCATAAACAAGCTCTAAATCATGTTTGAAGCACTCTGGATAAAAAATGTTTTTGTTATGTTTATTCGAGATGTTATGAAAACACTGTAGACTGTTTTCAGCAAGTTACAACATTGAAATGCAGAAATAAGCACTTTTCCATAAACAAGCTCTAAATCATGTTTGATGCACTCTGGATATCCAATTTTTGCTGTGCTGTGTCTAGGTTGAGATGAAATGAACGCCGTGGACAGTTTTCAGCAAGTTGCAACATTGAAATGCAGAAATAAGCACTTTTCCATAAACAAGCTCTAAATCATGTTTGAAGCACTCTGGATAAAAAATGTTTTTGTTATGTTTATTCGAGATGTTATGAAAACACTGTAGACTGTTTTCAGCAAGTTACAACATTGAAATGCAGAAATAAGCACTTTTCCATAAACAAGCTCTAAATCATGTTTGATGCACTCTGGATATCCAATTTTTGCTGTGTCTAGGTTGAGATGAAATGAACGCCGTGGACAGTTTTCAGCAAGTTGCAACATTGAAATGCAGAAATAAGCACTTTTCCATAAACAAGCTCTAAATCATGTTTGAAGCACTCTGGATGAAAAAAATGTTTTGTTATGTTTATTCGAGATGTTATGAAAACACTGTAGACTGTTTTCAGCAAGTTACAACATTGAAATGCAGAAATAAGCACTTTTCCATAAACAAGCTCTAAATCATGTTTGAAGCACTCTGGATAAAAAAATGTTTTGTTATGTTTATTCGAGATGTTATGAAAACACGTGGACTGTTTTCAGCAAGTTACAACATTGAAATGCAGAAATAAGCACTTTTCCATAAACAAGCTCTAAATCATGTTTGATGCACTCTGGATATCCAATTTTTGCTGTGCTGTGTCTAGGTTGAGATGAAATGAACGCCGTGGACAGTTTTCAGCAAGTTGCAACATTGAAATGCAGAAATAAGCACTTTTCCATAAACAAGCTCTAAATCATGTTTGATGCACTCTGGATATCCAATTTTTGCTGTGCTGTGTCTAGGTTGAGATGAAATGAACGCCGTGGACAGTTTTCAGCAAGTTGCAACATTGAAATGCAGAAATAAGCACTTTTCCATAAACAAGCTCTAAATCATGTTTGAAGCACTCTGGATAAAAAATTTTTTTGTTATGTTTATTCGAGATGTTATGAAAACACTGTAGACTGTTTTCAGCAAGTTACAACATTGAAATGCAGAAATAAGCACTTTTCCATAAACAAGCTCTAAATCATGTTTGAAGCACTCTGGATAAAAAATTTTTTGTTATGTTTATTCGAGATGAGATGAAAACACTGTGGACAGTTTTCAGCAAGTTGCAACATTGAAATGCAGAAATAAGCACTTTTCCATAAACAAGCTCTAAATCATGTTTGAAGCACTCTGGATAAAAAATTTTTTGTTATGTTTATTCGAGATGTTATGAAAACACTGTAGACTGTTTTCAGCAAGTTGCAACATTGAAATGCAGAAATAAGCACTTTTCCATAAACAAGCTCTAAATCATGTTTGAAGCACTCTGGATAAAAAATGTTTTTGTTATGTTTATTCGAGATGTTATGAAAACACTGTGACTGTTTTCAGCAAGTTACAACATTGAAATGCAGAAATAAGCACTTTTCCATAAACAAGCTCTAAATCATGTTTGATGCACTCTGGATATCCAATTTTTGCTGTGCTGTGTCTAGGTTGAGATGAAATGAACGCCGTGGACAGTTTTCAGCAAGTTGCAACATTGAAATGCAGAAATAAGCACTTTTCCATAAACAAGCTCTAAATCATGTTTGAAGCACTCTGGATAAAAAATGTTTTTGTTATGTTTATTCGAGATGTTATGAAAACACTGTAGACTGTTTTCAGCAAGTTACAACATTGAAATGCAGAAATAAGCACTTTTCCATAAACAAGCTCTAAATCATGTTTGATGCACTCTGGATATCCAATTTTTGCTGTGCTGTGTCTAGGTTGAGATGAAATGAACGCCGTGGACAGTTTTCAGCAAGTTGCAACATTGAAATGCAGAAATAAGCACTTTTCCATAAACAAGCTCTAAATCATGTTTGAAGCACTCTGGATAAAAAATGTTTTTGTTATGTTTATTCGAGATGTTATGAAAACACTGTAGACTGTTTTCAGCAAGTTACAACATTGAAATGCAGAAATAAGCACTTTTCCATAAACAAGCTCTAAATCATGTTTGATGCACTCTGGATATCCAATTTTTGCTGTGCTGTGTCTAGGTTGAGATGAAATGAACGCCGTGGACAGTTTTCAGCAAGTTGCAACATTGAAATGCAGAAATAAGCACTTTTCCATAAACAAGCTCTAAATCATGTTTGAAGCACTCTGGATAAAAAATGTTTTTGTTATGTTTATTCGAGATGTTATGAAAACACTGTAGACTGTTTTCAGCAAGTTACAACATTGAAATGCAGAAATAAGCACTTTTCCATAAACAAGCTCTAAATCATGTTTGATGCACTCTGGATATCCAATTTTTGCTGTGCTGTGTCTAGGTTGAGATGAAATGAACGCCGTGGACAGTTTTCAGCAAGTTGCAACATTGAAATGCAGAAATAAGCACTTTTCCATAAACAAGCTCTAAATCATGTTTGAAGCACTCTGGATAAAAAAATGTTTTTGTTATGTTTATTCGAGATGTTATGAAAACACTGTAGACTGTTTTCAGCAAGTTACAACATTGAAATGCAGAAATAAGCACTTTTCCATAAACAAGCTCTAAATCATGTTTGAAGCACTCTGGAAAAAATTTTTTTGTTGTTATTCGAGATGTTATGAAAACACTGTGGACAGTTTTCAGCAAGTTACAACATTGAAATGCAGAAATAAGCACTTTTCCATAAACAAGCTCTAAATCATGTTTGATGCACTCTGGATATCCAATTTTTGCTGTGCTGTGTCTAGGTTGAGATGAAATGAACGCCGTGGACAGTTTTCAGCAAGTTGCAACATTGAAATGCAGAAATAAGCACTTTTCCATAAACAAGCTCTAAATCATGTTTGAAGCACTCTGGAAAAAAAATGTTTTTGTTATGTTTATTCGAGATGTTATGAAAACACTGTAGACTGTTTTCAGCAAGTTACAACATTGAAATGCAGAAATAAGCACTTTTCCATAAACAAGCTCTAAATCATGTTTGATGCACTCTGGATATCCAATTTTTGCTGTGCTGTGTCTAGGTTGAGATGAAATGAACGCCGTGGACAGTTTTCAGCAAGTTGCAACATTGAAATGCAGAAATAAGCACTTTTCCATAAACAAGCTCTAAATCATGTTTGAAGCACTCTGGAAAAAAAATGTTTTTGTTATGTTTATTCGAGATGTTATGAAAACACTGTAGACTGTTTTCAGCAAGTTACAACATTGAAATGCAGAAATAAGCACTTTTCCATAAACAAGCTCTAAATCATGTTTGATGCACTCTGGATATCCAATTTTTGCTGTGCTGTGTCTAGGTTGAGATGAAATGAACGCCGTGGACAGTTTTCAGCAAGTTGCAACATTGAAATGCAGAAATAAGCACTTTTCCATAAACAAGCTCTAAATCATGTTTGAAGCACTCTGGATAAAAAATGTTTTTGTTATGTTTATTCGAGATGTTATGAAAACACTGTAGACTGTTTTCAGCAAGTTACAACATTGAAATGCAGAAATAAGCACTTTTCCATAAACAAGCTCTAAATCATGTTTGATGCACTCTGGATATCCAATTTTTGCTGTGCTGTGTCTAGGTTGAGATGAAATGAACGCCGTGGACAGTTTTCAGCAAGTTGCAACATTGAAATGCAGAAATAAGCACTTTTCCATAAACAAGCTCTAAATCATGTTTGAAGCACTCTGGATAAAAAATGTTTTGTTATGTTTATTCGAGATGTTATGAAAACACTGTAGACTGTTTTCAGCAAGTTACAACATTGAAATGCAGAAATAAGCACTTTTCCATAAACAAGCTCTAAATCATGTTTGATGCACTCTGGATATCCAATTTTTGCTGTGCTGTGTCTAGGTTGAGATGAAATGAACGCCGTGGACAGTTTTCAGCAAGTTGCAACATTGAAATGCAGAAATAAGCACTTTTCCATAAACAAGCTCTAAATCATGTTTGATGCACTCTGGATATCCAATTTTTGCTGTGCTGTGTCTAGGTTGAGATGAAATGAACGCCGTGGACAGTTTTCAGCAAGTTGCAACATTGAAATGCAGAAATAAGCACTTTTCCATAAACAAGCTCTAAATCATGTTTGAAGCACTCTGGATAAAAAAATGTTTTTGTTATGTTTATTCGAGATGTTATGAAAACACTGTAGACTGTTTTCAGCAAGTTACAACATTGAAATGCAGAAATAAGCACTTTTCCATAAACAAGCTCTAAATCATGTTTGATGCACTCTGGATATCCAATTTTTGCTGTGCTGTGTCTAGGTTGAGATGAAATGAACGCCGTGGACAGTTTTCAGCAAGTTGCAACATTGAAATGCAGAAATAAGCACTTTTCCATAAACAAGCTCTAAATCATGTTTGAAGCACTCTGGATAAAAAATGTTTTTGTTATGTTTATTCGAGATGTTATGAAACACACTGTAGACTGTTTTCAGCAAGTTACAACATTGAAATGCAGAAATAAGCACTTTTCCATAAACAAGCTCTAAATCATGTTTGATGCACTCTGGATATCCAATTTTTGCTGTGCTGTGTCTAGGTTGAGATGAAATGAACGCCGTGGACAGTTTTCAGCAAGTTGCAACATTGAAATGCAGAAATAAGCACTTTTCCATAAACAAGCTCTAAATCATGTTTGAAGCACTCTGGATAAAAAATGTTTTTGTTATGTTTATTCGAGATGTTATGAAAACACTGTAGACTGTTTTCAGCAAGTTACAACATTGAAATGCAGAAATAAGCACTTTTCCATAAACAAGCTCTAAATCATGTTTGATGCACTCTGGATATCCAATTTTTGCTGTGCTGTGTCTAGGTTGAGATGAAATGAACGCCGTGGACAGTTTTCAGCAAGTTGCAACATTGAAATGCAGAAATAAGCACTTTTCCATAAACAAGCTCTAAATCATGTTTGAAGCACTCTGGATAAAAAATGTTTTTGTTATGTTTATTCGAGATGTTATGAAAACACTGTAGACTGTTTTCAGCAAGTTACAACATTGAAATGCAGAAATAAGCACTTTTCCATAAACAAGCTCTAAATCATGTTTGATGCACTCTGGATATCCAATTTTGCTGTGCTGTGTCTAGGTTGAGATGAAATGAACGCCGTGGACAGTTTTCAGCAAGTTGCAACATTGAAATGCAGAAATAAGCACTTTTCCATAAACAAGCTCTAAATCATGTTTGAAGCACTCTGGATAAAAAAATGTTTTTGTTATGTTTATTCGAGATGTTATGAAAACACTGTAGACTGTTTTCAGCAAGTTACAACATTGAAATGCAGAAATAAGCACTTTTCCATAAACAAGCTCTAAATCATGTTTGATGCACTCTGGATATCCAATTTTTGCTGTGCTGTGTCTAGGTTGAGATGAAATGAACGCCGTGGACAGTTTTCAGCAAGTTGCAACATTGAAATGCAGAAATAAGCACTTTTCCATAAACAAGCTCTAAATCATGTTTGAAGCACTCTGGATAAAAAAATGTTTTTGTTATGTTTATTCGAGATGTTATGAAAACACTGTAGACTGTTTTCAGCAAGTTACAACATTGAAATGCAGAAATAAGCACTTTTCCATAAACAAGCTCTAAATCATGTTTGATGCACTCTGGATATCCAATTTTTGCTGTGCTGTGTCTAGGTTGAGATGAAATGAACGCCGTGGACAGTTTTCAGCAAGTTGCAACATTGAAATGCAGAAATAAGCACTTTTCCATAAACAAGCTCTAAATCATGTTTGATGCACTCTGGATATCCAATTTTTGCTGTGCTGTGTCTAGTTGAGATGAAATGAACCCGTGGACAGTTTTCAGCAAGTTGCAACATTGAAATGCAGAAATAAGCACTTTTCCATAAACAAGCTCTAAATCATGTTTGAAGCACTCTGGATAAAAAATGTTTTTGTTATGTTTATTCGAGATGTTATGAAAACACTGTAGACTGTTTTCAGCAAGTTACAACATTGAAATGCAGAAATAAGCACTTTTCCATAAACAAGCTCTAAATCATGTTTGATGCACTCTGGATATCCAATTTTTGCTGTGCTGTGTCTAGGTTGAGATGAAATGAACGCCGTGGACAGTTTTCAGCAAGTTGCAACATTGAAATGCAGAAATAAGCACTTTTCCATAAACAAGCTCTAAATCATGTTTGAAGCACTCTGGATAAAAAATGTTTTTGTTATGTTTATTCGAGATGTTATGAAAACACTGTAGACTGTTTTCAGCAAGTTACAACATTGAAATGCAGAAATAAGCACTTTTCCATAAACAAGCTCTAAATCATGTTTGATGCACTCTGGATATCCAATTTTTGCTGTGCTGTGTCTAGGTTGAGATGAAATGAACGCCGTGGACAGTTTTCAGCAAGTTGCAACATTGAAATGCAGAAATAAGCACTTTTCCATAAACAAGCTCTAAATCATGTTTGAAGCACTCTGGATAAAAAATGTTTTTGTTATGTTTATTCGAGATGTTATGAAAACACTGTAGACTGTTTTCAGCAAGTTACAACATTGAAATGCAGAAATAAGCACTTTTCCATAAACAAGCTCTAAATCATGTTTGATGCACTCTGGATATCCAATTTTTGCTGTGCTGTGTCTAGGTTGAGATGAAATGAACGCCGTGGACAGTTTTCAGCAAGTTGCAACATTGAAATGCAGAAATAAGCACTTTTCCATAAACAAGCTCTAAATCATGTTTGAAGCACTCTGGATAAAAAAATGTTTTTGTTATGTTTATTCGAGATGTTATGAAAACACTGTAGACTGTTTTCAGCAAGTTACAACATTGAAATGCAGAAATAAGCACTTTTCCATAAACAAGCTCTAAATCATGTTTGATGCACTCTGGATGTCCAATTTTTGCTGTGCTGTGTCTAGGTTGAGATGAAATGAACGCCGTGGACAGTTTTCAGCAAGTTGCAACATTGAAATGCAGAAATAAGCACTTTTCCATAAACAAGCTCTAAATCATGTTTGAAGCACTCTGGATAAAAAAATGTTTTTGTTATGTTTATTCGAGATGTTATGAAAACACTGTAGACTGTTTTCAGCAAGTTACAACATTGAAATGCAGAAATAAGCACTTTTCCATAAACAAGCTCTAAATCATGTTTGATGCACTCTGGATATCCAATTTTTGCTGTGCTGTGTCTAGTTGAGATGAAATGAACACCGTGGACAGTTTTCAGCAAGTTGCAACATTGAAATGCAGAAATAAGCACTTTTCCATAAACAAGCTCTAAATCATGTTTGATGCACTCTGGATATCCAATTTTTGCTGTGCTGTTTAGGTTGAGATGAAATGAACGCCGTGGACAGTTTTCAGCAAGTTGCAACATTGAAATGCAGAAATAAGCACTTTTCCATAAACAAGCTCTAAATCATGTTTGAAGCACTCTGGATAAAAATTTTTTGTTATGTTTATTCGAGATGTTATGAAAACACTGTAGACTGTTTTCAGCAAGTTACAACATTGAAATGCAGAAATAAGCACTTTTCCATAAACAAGCTCTAAATCATGTTTGATGCACTCTGGATATCCAATTTTTTGTGCTGTGTCTATTGAGATGAAATGAACGCCGTGGACAGTTTTCAGCAAGTTGCAACATTGAAATGCAGAAATAAGCACTTTTCCATAAACAAGCTCTAAATCATGTTTGAAGCACTCTGGATAAAAAATTTTTTGTTATGTTTATTCGAGATGAAATGAAAACACTGTGGACAGTTTTCAGCAAGTTGCAACATTGAAATGCAGAAATAAGCACTTTTCCATAAACAAGCTCTAAATCATGTTTGAAGCACTCTGGATAAAAAATGTTTTTGTTATGTTTATTCGAGATGTTATGAAAAACTGTAGACTGTTTTCAGCAAGTTACAACATTGAAATGCAGAAATAAGCACTTTTCCATAAACAAGCTCTAAATCATGTTTGATGCACTCTGGATGTCCAATTTTTGCTGTGCTGTGTCTAGGTTGAGATGAAATGAACGCCGTGGACAGTTTTCAGCAAGTTGCAACATTGAAATGCAGAAATAAGCACTTTTCCATAAACAAGCTCTAAATCATGTTTGAAGCACTCTGGATAAAAAATGTTTTTGTTATGTTTATTCGAGATGTTATGAAAACACTGTAGACTGTTTTCAGCAAGTTACAACATTGAAATGCAGAAATAAGCACTTTTCCATAAACAAGCTCTAAATCATGTTTGATGCACTCTGGATGTCCAATTTTTGCTGTGCTGTGTCTAGTTGAGATGAAATGAACGCCGTGGACAGTTTTCAGCAAGTTGCAACATTGAAATGCAGAAATAAGCACTTTTCCATAAACAAGCTCTAAATCATGTTTGAAGCACTCTGGATAAAAAATGTTTTTGTTATGTTTATTCGAGATGTTATGAAAACACTGTAGACTGTTTTCAGCAAGTTACAACATTGAAATGCAGAAATAAGCACTTTTCCATAAACAAGCTCTAAATCATGTTTGATGCACTCTGGATATCCAATTTTTGCTGTGCTGTGTCTAGGTTGAGATGAAATGAACGCCGTGGACAGTTTTCAGCAAGTTGCAACATTGAAATGCAGAAATAAGCACTTTTCCATAAACAAGCTCTAAATCATGTTTGAAGCACTCTGGATAAAAAATGTTTTTGTTATGTTTATTCGAGATGTTATGAAAACACTGTAGACTGTTTTCAGCAAGTTACAACATTGAAATGCAGAAATAAGCACTTTTCCATAAACAAGCTCTAAATCATGTTTGATGCACTCTGGATATCCAATTTTTGCTGTGCTGTGTCTAGTTGAGATGAAATGAACGCCGTGGACAGTTTTCAGCAAGTTGCAACATTGAAATGCAGAAATAAGCACTTTTCCATAAACAAGCTCTAAATCATGTTTGAAGCACTCTGGATAAAAAATGTTTTTGTTATGTTTATTCGAGATGTTATGAAAACACTGTAGACTGTTTTCAGCAAGTTACAACATTGAAATGCAGAAATAAGCACTTTTCCATAAACAAGCTCTAAATCATGTTTGATGCACTCTGGATGTCCAATTTTTGCTGTGCTGTGTCTAGTTGAGATGAAATGAACGCCGTGGACAGTTTTCAGCAAGTTGCAACATTGAAATGCAGAAATAAGCACTTTTCCATAAACAAGCTCTAAATCATGTTTGATGCACTCTGGATATCCAATTTTTTGTGCTGTGTTATTGAGATGAAATGAACACCGTGGACAGTTTTCAGCAAGTTGCAACATTGAAATGCAGAAATAAGCACTTTTCCATAAACAAGCTCTAAATCATGTTTGATGCACTCTGGATGTCCAATTTTTGCTGTGCTGTGTCTAGTTGAGATGAAATGAACACCGTGGACAGTTTTCAGCAAGTTGCAACATTGAAATGCAGAAATAAGCACTTTTCCATAAACAAGCTCTAAATCATGTTTGAAGCACTCTGGATAAAAAATGTTTTTGTTATGTTTATTCGAGATGTTATGAAAACACTGTAGACTGTTTTCAGCAAGTTACAACATTGAAATGCAGAAATAAGCACTTTTCCATAAACAAGCTCTAAATCATGTTTGATGCACTCTGGATGTCCAATTTTTGCTGTGCTGTGTCTAGTTGAGATGAAATGAACACCGTGGACAGTTTTCAGCAAGTTGAAACATTGAAATGCAGAAATAAGCACTTTTCCATAAACAAGCTCTAAATCATGTTTGAAGCACTCTGGATAAAAAAATGTTTTGTTATGTTTATTCGAGATGTTATGAAAACACTGTAGACTGTTTTCAGCAAGTTACAACATTGAAATGCAGAAATAAGCACTTTTCCATAAACAAGCTCTAAATCATGTTTGATGCACTCTGGATGTCCAATTTTTGCTGTGCTGTGTCTAGTTGAGATGAAATGAACACCGTGGACAGTTTTCAGCAAGTTGCAACATTGAAATGCAGAAATAAGCACTTTTCCATAAACAAGCTCTAAATCATGTTTGAAGCACTCTGGATAAAAAAATGTTTTTGTTATGTTTATTCGAGATGTTATGAAAACACTGTAGACTGTTTTCAGCAAGTTACAACATTGAAATGCAGAAATAAGCACTTTTCCATAAACAAGCTCTAAATCATGTTTGATGCACTCTGGATGTCCAATTTTTGCTGTGCTGTGTCTAGTTGAGATGAAATGAACACCGTGGACAGTTTTCAGCAAGTTGCAACATTGAAATGCAGAAATAAGCACTTTTCCATAAACAAGCTCTAAATCATGTTTGAAGCACTCTGGATAAAAAAATGTTTTTGTTATGTTTATTCGAGATGTTATGAAAACACTGTAGACTGTTTTCAGCAAGTTACAACATTGAAATGCAGAAATAAGCACTTTTCCATAAACAAGCTCTAAATCATGTTTGATGCACTCTGGATGTCCAATTTTTGCTGTGCTGTGTCTAGTTGAGATGAAATGAACGCCGTGGACAGTTTTCAGCAAGTTGCAACATTGAAATGCAGAAATAAGCACTTTTCCATAAACAAGCTCTAAATCATGTTTGAAGCACTCTGGATAAAAAAATGTTTTTGTTATGTTTATTCGAGATGTTATGAAAACACTGTAGACTGTTTTCAGCAAGTTACAACATTGAAATGCAGAAATAAGCACTTTTCCATAAACAAGCTCTAAATCATGTTTGATGCACTCTGGATGTCCAATTTTTGCTGTGCTGTGTCTAGTTGAGATGAAATGAACACCGTGGACAGTTTTCAGCAAGTTGCAACATTGAAATGCAGAAATAAGCACTTTTCCATAAACAAGCTCTAAATCATGTTTGAAGCACTCTGGATAAAAAAATGTTTTTGTTATGTTTATTCGAGATGTTATGAAAACACTGTAGACTGTTTTCAGCAAGTTACAACATTGAAATGCAGAAATAAGCACTTTTCCATAAACAAGCTCTAAATCATGTTTGATGCACTCTGGATGTCCAATTTTTGCTGTGCTGTGTCTAGTTGAGATGAAATGAACACCGTGGACAGTTTTCAGCAAGTTGCAACATTGAAATGCAGAAATAAGCACTTTTCCATAAACAAGCTCTAAATCATGTTTGAAGCACTCTGGATAAAAAATGTTTTTGTTATGTTTATTCGAGATGTTATGAAAACACTGTAGACTGTTTTCAGCAAGTTACAACATTGAAATGCAGAAATAAGCACTTTTCCATAAACAAGCTCTAAATCATGTTTGATGCACTCTGGATGTCCAATTTTTGCTGTGCTGTGTCTAGTTGAGATGAAATGAACACCGTGGACAGTTTTCAGCAAGTTGCAACATTGAAATGCAGAAATAAGCACTTTTCCATAAACAAGCTCTAAATCATGTTTGAAGCACTCTGGATAAAAAATGTTTTTGTTATGTTTATTCGAGATGTTATGAAAACACTGTAGACTGTTTTCAGCAAGTTACAACATTGAAATGCAGAAATAAGCACTTTTCCATAAACAAGCTCTAAATCATGTTTGATGCACTCTGGATGTCCAATTTTTGCTGTGCTGTGTCTAGTTGAGATGAAATGAACACCGTGGACAGTTTTCAGCAAGTTGCAACATTGAAATGCAGAAATAAGCACTTTTCCATAAACAAGCTCTAAATCATGTTTGAAGCACTCTGGATAAAAAAATGTTTTTGTTATGTTTATTCGAGATGTTATGAAAACACTGTAGACTGTTTTCAGCAAGTTACAACATTGAAATGCAGAAATAAGCACTTTTCCATAAACAAGCTCTAAATCATGTTTGATGCACTCTGGATGTCCAATTTTTGCTGTGCTGTGTCTAGTTGAGATGAAATGAACACCGTGGACAGTTTTCAGCAAGTTGCAACATTGAAATGCAGAAATAAGCACTTTTCCATAAACAAGCTCTAAATCATGTTTGAAGCACTCTGGATAAAAAATGTTTTTTGTTATGTTTATTCGAGATGTTATGAAAACACTGTAGACTGTTTTCAGCAAGTTACAACATTGAAATGCAGAAATAAGCACTTTTCCATAAACAAGCTCTAAATCATGTTTGATGCACTCTGGATGTCCAATTTTTGCTGTGCTGTGTCTAGTTGAGATGAAATGAACACCGTGGACAGTTTTCAGCAAGTTGCAACATTGAAATGCAGAAATAAGCACTTTTCCATAAACAAGCTCTAAATCATGTTTGAAGCACTCTGGATAAAAAAATGTTTTTGTTATGTTTATTCGAGATGTTATGAAAACACTGTAGACTGTTTTCAGCAAGTTACAACATTGAAATGCAGAAATAAGCACTTTTCCATAAACAAGCTCTAAATCATGTTTGATGCACTCTGGATGTCCAATTTTTGCTGTGCTGTGTCTAGTTGAGATGAAATGAACACCGTGGATAGTTTTCAGCAAGTTGCAACATTGAAATGCAGAAATAAGCACTTTTCCATAAACAAGCTCTAAATCATGTTTGTTGCACTCTCTGATAAAAAATTTTTTGTTATGTGTTATTCGAGATGTTATGAAAACACTGTGGACTGTTTTCAGCAAGTTACAACATTGAAATGCAGAAATAAGCACTTTTCCATAAACAAGCTCTAAATCATGTTTGATGCACTCTGGATAAAAAAATGTTTTTGTTATGTTTATTTGAGATGTTATGAAAACACGTAGACTGTTTTCAGCAAGTTGCAACATTGAAATGCAGAAATAAGCACTTTTCCATAAACAAGCTCTAAATCATGTTTGATGCACTCTGGATGTCCAATTTTTGCTGTGCTGTGTCTAGTTGAGATGAAATGAACACCGTGGACAGTTTTCAGCAAGTTGCAACATTGAAATGCAGAAATAAGCACTTTTCCATAAACAAGCTCTAAATCATGTTTGAAGCACTCTGGATAAAAAATGTTTTTGTTATGTTTATTCGAGATGTTATGAAAACACTGTAGACTGTTTTCAGCAAGTTACAACATTGAAATGCAGAAATAAGCACTTTTCCATAAACAAGCTCTAAATCATGTTTGATGCACTCTGGATGTCCAATTTTTGCTGTGCTGTGTCTAGTTGAGATGAAATGAACACCGTGGATAGTTTTCAGCAAGTTGCAACATTGAAATGCAGAAATAAGCACTTTTCCATAAACAAGCTCTAAATCATGTTTGAAGCACTCTGGATAAAAAAATGTTTTGTTATGTTTATTCGAGATGTTATGAAAACACTGTAGAATGTTTTCAGCAAGTTGCAACATTGAAATGCAGAAATAAGCACTTTTCCATAAACAAGCTCTAAATCATGTTTGATGCACTCTGGATGTCCAATTTTTGCTGTGCTGTTTCTAGTTGAGATGAAATGAACACCGTGGATAGTTTTCAGCAAGTTGCAACATTGAAATGCAGAAATAAGCACTTTTCCATAAACAAGCTCTAAATCATGTTTGATGCACTCTGGATGTCCAATTTTGCTGTGCTGTGTCTATTTGAGATGAATGAACTGTAGACTGTTTTCAGCAAGTTGCAACATTGAAATGCAGAAATAAGCACTTTTCCATAAACAAGCTCTAAATCATGTTTGATGCACTCTGGATGTCCAATTTTTTGCTGTGCTTGTCTAGTTGAGATGAATGAACACCGTGGATAGTTTTCAGCAAGTTGCAACATTGAAATGCAGAAATAAGCACTTTTCCATAAACAAGCTCTAAATCATGTTTGATGCACTCTGGATGTCCAATTTTTTGTTGTGCTGTGTCTAGTTGAGATGAAATGAACACCGTGGATAGTTTTCAGCAAGTTGCAACATTGAAATGCAGAAATAAGCACTTTTCCATAAACAAGCTCTAAATCATGTTTGAAGCACTCTGGATAAAAAATGTTTTTTGTTATGTTTATTCGAGAGTTTATGAAAACCTGTAGACTTTTTCAGCAAGTTGCAACATTGAAATGCAGAAATAAGCACTTTTCCATAAACAAGCTCTAAATCATGTTTGATGCACTCTGGATGTCCAATTTTTGCTGGCTGTGTCTATTTGAGATGAAATGAACACTGTGGACAGTTTTCAGCAAGTTGCAACATTGAAATGCAGAAATAAGCACTTTTCCATAAACAAGCTCTAAATCATGTTTGAAGCACTCTGGATAAAAATGTTTTTGTTATGTTTATTCGAGATGTTATGAAAACACTGTAGACAGTTTTCAGCAAGTTGCAACATTGAAATGCAGAAATAAGCACTTTTCCATAAACAAGCTCTAAATCATGTTTGATGCACTCTGGATGTCCAATTTTTGCTGTGCTGTGTCTAGTTGAGATGAAATGAACACCGTGGATAGTTTTCAGCAAGTTGCAACATTGAAATGCAGAAATAAGCACTTTTCCATAAACAAGCTCTAAATCATGTTTGAAGCACTCTGGATAAAAAAATGTTTTTGTTATGTTTATTGAGATGAAATGAACACCGTGGATAGTTTTTTCAGCAAGTTGCAACATTGAAATGCAGAAATAAGCACTTTTCCATAAACAAGCTCTAAATCATGTTTGAAGCACTCTGGATAAAAAATGTTTTTGTTATGTTTATTCGAGATGTTATGAAAACACTGTAGACTGTTTTCAGCAAGTTACAACATTGAAATGCAGAAATAAGCACTTTTCCATAAACAAGCTCTAAATCATGTTTGATGCACTCTGGATGTCCAATTTTTGCTGGCTGTGTCTAGTTGAGATGAAATGAACACCGTGGATAGTTTTCAGCAAGTTGCAACATTGAAATGCAGAAATAAGCACTTTTCCATAAACAAGCTCTAAATCATGTTTGAAGCACTCTGGATAAAAATGTTTTGTTATGTTTATTCGAGATGTTATGAAAACACTGTGACTGTTTTCAGCAAGTTACAACATTGAAATGCAGAAATAAGCACTTTTCCATAAACAAGCTCTAAATCATGTTTGATGCACTCTGGATGTCCAATTTTGCTGTGCTGTGTCTAGTTGAGATGATGAACAACCGTGGATAGTTTTCAGCAAGTTGCAACATTGAAATGCAGAAATAAGCACTTTTCCATAAACAAGCTCTAAATCATGTTTGAAGCACTCTGGATAAAAATGTTTTGTTATGTTTATTCGAGATGTTATGAAAACACTGTAGACTGTTTTCAGCAAGTTACAACATTGAAATGCAGAAATAAGCACTTTTCCATAAACAAGCTCTAAATCATGTTTGATGCACTCTGGATGTCCAATTTTTGCTGTGCTGTGTCTAGTTGAGATGAAATGAACACCGTGGATAGTTTTTCAGCAAGTTGCAACATTGAAATGCAGAAATAAGCACTTTTCCATAAACAAGCTCTAAATCATGTTTGATGCACTCTGGATGTCCAATTTTTTGCTGTGCTGTGTCTAGTTGAGATGAAATGAAAACACTGTAGACTGTTTTCAGCAAGTTACAACATTGAAATGCAGAAATAAGCACTTTTCCATAAACAAGCTCTAAATCATGTTTGATGCACTCTGGATGTCCATTTTTTGCTGTGCTGTGTCTAGTTGAGATGAAATGAACACCGTGGATAGTTTTCAGCAAGTTGCAACATTGAAATGCAGAAATAAGCACTTTTCCATAAACAAGCTCTAAATCATGTTTGATGCACTCTGGATGTCCAATTTTTGCTGTGCTGTGTCTAGTTGAGATGAAATGAACACCGTGGATAGTTTTCAGCAAGTTGCAACATTGAAATGCAGAAATAAGCACTTTTCCATAAACAAGCTCTAAATCATGTTTGAAGCACTCTGGATAAAAAATGTTTTTGTTATGTTTATTCGAGATGTTATGAAAACACTGTAGACTGTTTTCAGCAAGTTACAACATTGAAATGCAGAAAAAGCACTTTTCCATAAACAAGCTCTAAATCATGTTTGATGCACTCTGGATGTCCAATTTTTGCTGTGCTGTCTATTTGAGATGAATGAACTTGTGGACAGTTTTCAGCAAGTTGCAACATTGAAATGCAGAAATAAGCACTTTTCCATAAACAAGCTCTAAATCATGTTTGAAGCACTCTGGATAAAAAAATGTTTTTGTTATGTTTATTCGAGATGTTATGAAAACACTGTAGACTGTTTTCAGCAAGTTGCAACATTGAAATGCAGAAATAAGCACTTTTCCATAAACAAGCTCTAAATCATGTTTGATGCACTCTGGATGTCCATTTTTGCTGTGCTGTGTCTAGTTGAGATGAAATGAACACCGTGGATAGTTTTCAGCAAGTTGCAACATTGAAATGCAGAAATAAGCACTTTTCCATAAACAAGCTCTAAATCATGTTTGAAGCACTCTGGATAAAAAAATGTTTTGTTATGTTTATTCGAGATGTTATGAAAACACTGTAGACTGTTTTCAGCAAGTTACAACATTGAAATGCAGAAATAAGCACTTTTCCATAAACAAGCTCTAAATCATGTTTGATGCACTCTGGATGTCCAATTTTTGCTGTGCTGTGTCTAGTTGAGATGAATGAACACCGTGGACAGTTTTCAGCAAGTTGCAACATTGAAATGCAGAAATAAGCACTTTTCCATAAACAAGCTCTAAATCATGTTTGAAGCACTCTGGATAAAAAATGTTTTTGTTATGTTTATTCGAGATGTTATGAAACACTGTAGACTGTTTTCACAGCAAGTTACAACATTGAAATGCAGAAATAAGCACTTTTCCATAAACAAGCTCTAAATCATGTTTGATGCACTCTGGATGTCCAATTTTTGCTGTGCTGTGTCTAGTTGAGATGAATGAACACCGTGGATAGTTTTCAGCAAGTTGCAACATTGAAATGCAGAAATAAGCACTTTTCCATAAACAAGCTCTAAATCATGTTTGATGCACTCTGGATGTCCAATTTTTGCTGTGCTGTGTCTAGTTGAGATGAAATGAACGCCGTGGATAGTTTTCAGCAAGTTGCAACATTGAAATGCAGAAATAAGCACTTTTCCATAAACAAGCTCTAAATCATGTTTGAAGCACTCTGGATAAAAAAATTTTTTGTTATGTTTATTCGAGATGTTATGAAAACACTGTAGACTGTTTTCAGCAAGTTACAACATTGAAATGCAGAAATAAGCACTTTTCCATAAACAAGCTCTAAATCATGTTTGATGCACTCTGGATGTCCAATTTTTGCTGTGCTGTGTCTAGTTGAGATGAAATGAACACCGTGGATAGTTTTCACAGCAAGTTGCAACATTGAAATGCAGAAATAAGCACTTTTCCATAAACAAGCTCTAAATCATGTTTGAAGCACTCTGGATAAAAAAATGTTTTTGTTATGTTTATTCGAGATGTTATGAAACACTGTAGACTGTTTTCAGCAAGTTACAACATTGAAATGCAGAAATAAGCACTTTTCCATAAACAAGCTCTAAATCATGTTTGATGCACTCTGGATGTCCAATTTTTGCTGTGCTGTCTATTTGAGATGAATGAACACCGTGGATAGTTTTCAGCAAGTTGCAACATTGAAATAGAAATAAGCACTTTTCCATAAACAAGCTCTAAATCATGTTTGAAGCACTCTGGATAAAAAAATGTTTTGTTATGTTTATTCGAGATGTTATGAAAACACTGTAGACTGTTTTCAGCAGCAAGTTACAACATTGAAATGCAGAAATAAGCACTTTTCCATAAACAAGCTCTAAATCATGTTTGATGCACTCTGGATGTCCAATTTTTGCTGTGCTGTGTCTAGTTGAGATGAAATGAACACCGTGGATAGTTTTCAGCAAGTTGCAACATTGAAATGCAGAAATAAGCACTTTTCCATAACAAGCTCTAAATCATGTTTGAAGCACTCTGGATAAAAAAATGTTTTTGTTATGTTTATTCGAGATGTTATGAAAACACTGTAGACTGTTTTCAGCAAGTTACAACATTGAAATGCAGAAATAAGCACTTTTCCATAAACAAGCTCTAAATCATGTTTGATGCACTCTGGATGTCCAATTTTTGCTGTGCTGTGTCTAGTTGAGATGAATGAACACTGTGGACAGTTTTCAGCAAGTTACAACC
>NW_022262012.1:0-17442 GCF_002021735.2 Oncorhynchus kisutch
TCTGGATATCCATTTTGCTGTGCTGTGTATAGGTTGAGATGAAATGAACGCCGTGGACAGTTTTCAGCAAGTTGCAACATTGAAATGCAGAAATAAGCACTTTTCCATAAACAAGCTCTAAATCATGTTTGATGCACTCTGGATAAAAAATTTTTGTGAGTTTATTGAGATGTTATGATGAACACTGTGGATGTTTCAGCAAGTTGCAACATTGAAATGCAGAAATAAGCACTTTTCCATAAACAAGCTCTAAATCATGTTTGATGCACTCTGGATGTCCAATTTTGCTGTGCTGTGTCTAGTTGAGATGAAATGAACGCCGTGGACAGTTTTCAGCAAGTTGCAACATTGAAATGCAGAAATAAGCACTTTTCCATAAACAAGCTCTAAATCATGTTTGAAGCACTCTGGATAAAAAATGTTTTTGTGTTGTTTATTCGAGATGTTATGAAACACTGTAGACTGTTTTCAGCAAGTTGCAACATTGAAATGCAGAAATAAGCACTTTTCCATAAACAAGCTCTAAATCATGTTTGATGCACTCTGGATATCAATTTTGCTGTGCTGTGTCTAGGTTGAGATGAAATGAACAACGTGGACAGTTTTCAGCAAGTTGCAACATTGAAATGCAGAAATAAGCACTTTTCCAAACAAGCTCTAAATCATGTTTGAAGCACTCTGGATAAAAAAATGTTTTGTTGTGTTATTCGAGATGTTATGAAAACACTGTAGATGTTTTCAGCAATTGTTACAACATTGAAATGCAGAAATAAGCACTTTTCCATAAACAAGCTCTAAATCATGTTTGATGCACTCTGGATATCCAATTTTGCTGTGCTGTGTCTAGTTGAGATGATGAAATGAACGCCGTGGACAGTTTTCAGCAAGTTGCAACATTGAAATGCAGAAATAAGCACTTTTCCATAAACAAGCTCTAAATCATGTTTGATGCACTCTGGATTCCAATTTTGCTGTGCTGTGTCTAGGTTGAGATGAAATGAACACCGTGGACAGTTTTCAGCAAGTTGCAACATTGAAATGCAGAAATAAGCACTTTTCCATAAACAAGCTCTAAATCATGTTTGATGCACTCTGGATGTCCAATTTTTGCTGTGCTGTGTCTAGTTGAGATGAAATGAAACACGTGGACAGTTTTCAGCAAGTTGCAACATTGAAATGCAGAAATAAGCACTTTTCCATAAACAAGCTCTAAATCATGTTTGAAGCACTCTGGATAAAAAATTTTTTTTGTTATGTTTATTCGAGATGTAATGAAAACACTGTTGTAGACTGTTTTCAGCAAGTTGCAACATGAAATGCAGAAATAAGAAATAAGCACTTTTCCATAAACAAGCTCTAAATCATGTTTGATGCACTCTGGAATCCATTTTGTGTGCTGTGTCTAGGTGAGATGAAATGAACACCGTGGACAGTTTTCAGCAAGTTGCAACATTGAAATGCAGAAATAAGCACTTTTCCATAAACAAGCTCTAAATCATGTTTGAAGCACTCTGGATAAAAAAATGTTTTTGGTTGTTTATTCGAGATGTTATGAAAACACTGTAGACAGTTTTCAGCAAGTTACAACATTGAAATGCAGAAATAAGCACTTTTCCATAAACAAGCTCTAAATCATGTTTGATGCACTCTGGATATCCAATTTTTGCTGTGCTGTGTCTAGTTGAGATGATGAAATGAACACCGTGGACAGTTTTCAGCAAGTTGCAACATTGAAATGCAGAAAAAGAAATAAGCTTTTCCATAAACAAGCTCTAAATCATGTTTGAAGCACTCTGGAATCCAATTTTTGCTGTGCTGTGTTAGTTGAGATGAAATGAACACCTGTGGACAGTTTTCAGCAAGTTGCAACATTGAAATGCAGAAATAAGCACTTTTCCATAAACAAGCTCTAAATCATGTTTGAGCACTCTGGATATCCAATTTTGCTGTGCTGTGTCTAGGTTGAGATGAAATGAACGCGTGGACAGTTTTCAGCAAGTTGCAACATTGAAATGCAGAAATAAGCACTTTTCCATAAACAAGCTCTAAATCATGTTTGAAGCACTCTGGATAAAAAATGTTTTGTTATGTTTATTCGAGATGTTATGAAAACACTGTAGACTGTTTTCAGCAAGTTACAACATTGAAATGCAGAAATAAGCACTTTTCCATAAACAAGCTCTAAATCATGTTTGATGCACTCTGGATATCAATTTTTGCTGTGCTGTGTCTAGGTTGAGATGAAATGAACGCCGTGGACAGTTTTCAGCAAGTTGCAACATTGAAATGCAGAAATAAGCACTTTCCATAAACAAGCTCTAAATCATGTTTGAAGCACTCTGGATAAAAAAATGTTTGTTATGTTTATTCGAGAGAGATGTTATGAAAACACTGTAGACTGTTTTCAGCAAGTTACAACATTGAAATGCAGAAATAAGCACTTTTCCATAAACAAGCTCTAAATCATGTTTGATGCACTCTGGATGTCCAATTTTGCTGTGCTGTGTCTAGTTGAGATGAAATGAACGCCGTGGACAGTTTTCAGCAAGTTGCAACATTGAAATGCAGAAATAAGCACTTTTCCATAAACAAGCTCTAAATCATGTTTGATGCACTCTGGATATCCAATTTTGCTGTGCTGTGTCTAGTTGAGATGAAATGAACGCCGTGGACGTTTTCAGCAAGTTGCAACATTGAAATGCAGAGAAATAAGCACTTTTCCATAAACAAGCTCTAAATCATGTTTGAGCACTCTGGATAAAAAAATGTTTTTGATGTTTATTCGAGATGTTATGAAAACACTGTAGACGTTTTCAGCAAGTTACAACATTGAAATGCAGAAATAAGCACTTTTCCATAAACAAGCTCTAAATCATGTTTGATGCACTCTGGATATCCAATTTTGCTGTGCTGTGTCTAGGTTGAGATGAAATGAACACCGTGGACAGTTTTCAGCAAGTTGCAACATTGAAATGCAGAAATAAGCACTTTTCCATAAACAAGCTCTAAATCATGTTTGAAGCACTCTGGATAAAAAAATGTTTTTGTTATGTTTATTCGAGATGTTATGAAAACACTGTAGACTGTTTTCAGCAAGTTACAACATTGAAATGCAGAAATAAGCACTTTTCCATAAACAAGCTCTAAATCATGTTTGATGCACTCTGGATATCCAATTTTTGCTGTGTGTGTCTAGGTTGAGATGAAATGAACGCGTGGACAGTTTTCAGCAAGTTGCAACATTGAAATGCAGAAATAAGCACTTTTCCATAAACAAGCTCTAAATCATGTTTGAAGCACTCTGGATATCCAATTTTGCTGTGCTGTGTCTAGTTGAGATGAAATGAACACGTGGACAGTTTTCAGCAAGTTGCAACATTGAAATGCAGAAATAAGCACTTTTCCATAAACAAGCTCTAAATCATGTTTGATGCACTCTGGATATCCAATTTTGCTGTGCTGTGTCTAGGTTGAGATGAAATGAACGCCGTGGACAGTTTTCAGCAAGTTGCAACATTGAAATGCAGAAATAAGCACTTTTCCATAAACAAGCTCTAAATCATGTTTGAAGCACTCTGGATAAAAAATGTTTTTGTTATGTTTATTCGAGATGTTATGAAACTGTGGACTGTTTTCAGCAAGTTGCAACATTGAAATGCAGAAATAAGCACTTTTCCATAAACAAGCTCTAAATCATGTTTGATGCACTCTGGATATCCAATTTTTGCTGTGCTGTGTCTAGGTTGAGATGAAATGAACGCCGTGGACAGTTTTCAGCAAGTTGCAACATTGAAATGCAGAAATAAGCACTTTTCCATAAACAAGCTCTAAATCATGTTTGAAGCACTCTGGATAAAAAAATGTTTTTGTTATGTTTATTCGAGATGTTATGAAACACTGTAGACTGTTTTCAGCAAGTTACAACATTGAAATGCAGAAATAAGCACTTTTCCATAAACAAGCTCTAAATCATGTTTGATGCACTCTGGATATCCAATTTTTGCTGTGCCTGTCTAGTTGAGATGAATGAACACCGTGGACAGTTTTCAGCAAGTTGCAACATTGAAATGCAGAAATAAGCACTTTCCATAAACAAGCTCTAAATCATGTTTGAAGCACTCTGGATATAAAAAAATGTTTTGTTATGTTTATTCGAGATGTTATGAAAACACTGTAGACTGTTTCAGCAAGTTACAAACATTGAAATGCAGAAATAAGCACTTTTCCATAAACAAGCTCTAAATCATGTTTGATGCACTCTGGAATCCAATTTTTGCTGTGCTGTGTCTAGTTGAGATGAAATGAACACCGTGGACAGTTTTCAGCAAGTTGCAACATTGAAATGCAGAAATAAGCACTTTTCCATAAACAAGCTCTAAATCATGTTTGAAGCACTCTGGATAAAAAATGTTTTTGTTATGTTTATTGAGATGTTATGAAAACAACGTTAGACTGTTTTCAGCAAGTTACAACATTGAAATGCAGAAATAAGCACTTTTCCATAAACAAGCTCTAAATCATGTTTGATGCACTCTGGATATCCAATTTTTGCTGTGCTGTGTCTAGTTGAGATGAAAATGAACGCCGTGGACAGTTTTCAGCAAGTTGCAACATTGAAATGCAGAAATAAAAGAAAAAAAAAATAAACAATCAAATTGAAGCACTCTGGATAAAAAATGTTTAGTATTCGAGGTTTGAAAACACTCTGGATTTCAGCAAGTTACAACATTGAAATGCAGAAATAAGCACTTTTCCATAAACAAGCTCTAAATCATGTTTTGATGCACTCTGGATATCCAATTTTTTGCTGCTGTGCTGTGTCTAGGTTGAGATGAAATGAACGCCGTGGACAGTTTTCAGCAAGTTGCAACATTGAAATGCAGAAATAAGCACTTTTCCATAAACAAGCTCTAAATCATGTTTGAAGCACTCTGGATAAAAAAATGTTTTGTTATGTTTATTCGAGATGTTATGAAAACACTGTGTAGACTGTTTTCAGCAAGTTACAACATTGAAATGCAGAAATAAGCACTTTTCCATAAACAAGCTCTAAATCATGTTTTGATGCACTCTGGATATCCAATTTTTGCTGTGCTGTGTCTAGGTTGAGATGAAATGAACGCCGTGGACAGTTTTCAGCAAGTTGCAACATTGAAATGCAGAAATAAGCACTTTTCCATAAACAAGCTCTAAATCATGTTTGAAGCACTCTGGATAAAAAAATGTTTTTGTTATGTTTATTCGAGATGTTATGAAAACACTGTAGACTGTTTTCAGCAAGTTACAACATTGAAATGCAGAAATAAGAAAGAATAAGCATTTTTCCATAAACAAGCTCTAAATCATGTTTGATGCACTCTGGATATCCAATTTTTGCTGTGCTGTGTCTAGGTTGAGATGAAATGAACGCCGTGGACAGTTTTCAGCAAGTTGCAACATTGAAATGCAGAAATAAGCACTTTTCCATAAACAAGCTCTAAATCATGTTTGAAGCACTCTGGATAAAAAAATGTTTTGTTATGTTTATTCGAGATGTTATGAAAACACTGTAGACTGTTTTCAGCAAGTTACAACATTGAAATGCAGCAGAAATAAGCACTTTTCCATAAACAAGCTCTAAATCATGTTTGATGCACTCTGGATATCCAATTTTGCTGTGCTGTGTCTAGTTGAGATGAAATGAACGCCGTGGACAGTTTTCAGCAAGTTGCAACATTGAAATGCAGAAATAAGCACTTTTCCATAAACAAGCTCTAAATCATGTTTGAAGCACTCTGGATATCCAATTTTTGCTGTGCTGTGTCTAGGTTGAGATGAAATGAACACCGTGGACAGTTTTCAGCAAGTTGCAACATTGAAATGCAAAGAAGAAATAAGCACTTTTCCATAAACAAGCTCTAAATCATGTTTGAAGCACTCTGGATAAAAAAATGTTTTTGTTATGTTTATTCGAGATGTTATGAAAACACGTAGACGTTTTCAGCAAGTTGCAACATTGAAATGCAGAAATAAGCACTTTTCCATAAACAAGCTCTAAATCATGTTTGATGCACTCTGGATATCCAATTTTTGCTGTGCTGTGTCTAGGTTGAGATGAAATGAACGCCGTGGACAGTTTTCAGCAAGTTGCAACATTGAAATGCAGAAATAAGCACTTTTCCATAAACAAGCTCTAAATCATGTTTGAAGCACTCTGGATAAAAAAATGTTTTTGTTATGTTTATCGAGATGTTATGAAAACACTGTAGACTGTTTTCAGCAAGTTACAACATTGAAATGCAGAAATAAGCACTTTTCCATAAACAAGCTCTAAATCATGTTTGATGCACTCTGGATATCCAATTTTTGCTGTGCTGTGTCTAGGTTGAGATGAAATGAACACCGTGGACAGTTTTCAGCAAGTTGCAACATTGAAATGCAGAAATAAGCACTTTTCCATAAACAAGCTCTAAATCATGTTTGAAGCACTCTGGATAAAAAAATGTTTTTGTTATGTTTATTCGGGATGTTATGAAAACACTGTAGACTGTTTTCAGCAAGTTACAACATTGAAATGCAGAAATAAGCACTTTTCCATAAACAAGCTCTAAATCATGTTTGATGCACTCTGGATATCCAATTTTGCTGTGCTGTGTCTAGTTGAGATGAAATGAACGCCGTGGACAGTTTTCAGCAAGTTGCAACATTGAAATGCAGAAATAAGCACTTTTCCATAAACAAGCTCTAAATCATGTTTGAAGCACTCTGGATATCCAATTTTTGCTGTGCTGTGTTAGTTGAGATGAAATGAACACCGTGGACGTTTTCAGCAAGTTGCAACATTGAAATGCAGAAATAAGCACTTTTCCATAAACAAGCTCTAAATCATGTTTGATGCACTCTGGATATCCAATTTTTGCTGTGTGTGTCTAGTTGAGATGATGAAATGACACGTGGACAGTTTTCAGCAAGTTGCAACATTGAAATGCAGAAATAAGCACTTTTCCATAAACAAGCTCTAAATCATGTTTGAAGCACTCTGGATAAAAAATGTTTTTGTTATGTTTATTCGAGATGTTATGAAACACTGTAGACTTTTTCAGCAAGTTACAACATTGAAATGCAGAAATAAGCACTTTTCCATAAACAAGCTCTAAATCATGTTTGATGCACTCTGGATATCCAATTTTGCTGTGCTGTGTCTAGTTGAGATGAAATGAACGCCGTGGACAGTTTTCAGCAAGTTGCAACATTGAAATGCAGAAATAAGCACTTTTCCATAAACAAGCTCTAAATCATGTTTGAAGCACTCTGGATAAAAAAATTTTTTGTTATGTTTATTCGAGATGTTATGAAAACACGTAGATGTTTTCAGCAAGTTACAACATTGAAATGCAGAAATAAGCACTTTTCCATAAACAAGCTCTAAATCATGTTTGATGCACTCTGGATATCCAATTTTTGCTGTGCTGTGTCTAGTTGAGATGAAATGAACGCCGTGGACAGTTTCAGCAAGTTGCAACATTGAAATGCAGAAATAAGCACTTTTCCATAAACAAGCTCTAAATCATGTTTGAGCACTCTGGATATCCAATTTTTGCTGTGCTGTGTCTAGGTTGAGATGAAATGAACACCGTGGACAGTTTTCAGCAAGTTGCAACATTGAAATGCAGAAATAAGCACTTTTCCATAAACAAGCTCTAAATCATGTTTGAGCACTCTGGATATCCAATTTTTGCTGTGCTGTGTCTAGGTTGAGATGAAATGTGTATAAGAGACAGACACCGTGGACAGTTTTCAGCAAGTTGCAACATTGAAATGCAGAAATAAGCACTTTTCCATAAACAAGCTCTAAATCATGTTTGAAGCACTCTGGATAAAAAATGTTTTTTTTGTTATGTTTATTCGAGATGTTATGAAAACCTGTGACTGTTTCAGCAAGTTACAACATTGAAATGCAGAAATAAGCACTTTTCCATAAACAAGCTCTAAATCATGTTTGATGCACTCTGGATATCCAATTTTTGCTGTGCTGTGTCTAGGTGAGATGAAATGAACACCGTGGACAGTTTTCAGCAAGTTGCAACATTGAAATGCAGAAATAAGCACTTTTCCATAAACAAGCTCTAAATCATGTTTGAAGCACTCTGGATAAAAAAATGTTTTTGTTATGTTTATTCGAGATGTTATGAAAACACTGTAGACTGTTTTCAGCAAGTTACAACATTGAAATGCAGAAATAAGCACTTTTCCATAAACAAGCTCTAAATCATGTTTGATGCACTCTGGATATCCAATTTTTGCTGTGCTGTGTCTAGTTGAGATGAAATGAACGCCGTGGACAGTTTTCAGCAAGTTGCAACATTGAAATGCAGAAATAAGCACTTTTCCATAAACAAGCTCTAAATCATGTTTGAAGCACTCTGGATAAAAAAATGTTTTTGTTATGTTTATTCGAGATGTTATGAAAAACACTGTAGACTGTTTTCAGCAAGTTACAACATTGAAATGCAGAAATAAGCACTTTCCATAAACAAGCTCTAAATCATGTTTGATGCACTCTGGATATCCAATTTGCTGTGCTGTGTCTAGTTGAGATGAAATGAACGCCGTGGACAGTTTTCAGCAAGTTGCAACATTGAAATGCAGAAATAAGCACTTTTCCATAAACAAGCTCTAAATCATGTTTGATGCACTCTGGATATCCAAATTTTGCTGTGTGTGTGTCTATTTGAGTTGAGATGAATGAACGCCGTGGACAGTTTTCAGCAAGTTGCAACATTGAAATGCAGAAATAAGCACTTTTCCATAAACAAGCTCTAAATCATGTTTGAAGCACTCTGGATAAAAAAATGTTTTTGTTATGTTATTCGAGATGTTATGAAAACACTGTAGACTGTTTTCAGCAAGTTACAACATTGAAATGCAGAAATAAGCACTTTTCCATAAACAAGCTCTAAATCATGTTTGATGCACTCTGGATATCCATTTTTGCTGTGCTGTGTCTAGGTTGAGATGAAATGACGCCGTGGACAGTTTTCAGCAAGTTGCAACATTGAAATGCAGAAATAAGCACTTTTCCATAAACAAGCTCTAAATCATGTTTGAAGCACTCTGGATAAAAAAATGTTTTTGTTATGTTTATTCGAGATGTTATGAAAACACGTAGACTGTTTTCAGCAAGTTACAACATTGAAATGCAGAAATAAGCACTTTTCCATAAACAAGCTCTAAATCATGTTTGATGCACTCTGGATATCAATTTTTGCTGTGCTGTGTCTAGTTGAGATGAAATGAACGCCGTGGACAGTTTTCAGCAAGTTGCAACATTGAAATGCAGAAATAAGCACTTTTCCATAAACAAGCTCTAAATCATGTTTGAAGCACTCTGGATATCCAATTTTTGCGTGCTGTCTAGTTGAGATGAATGAAACACCGTGGACGTTTTCAGCAAGTTGCAACATTGAAATGCAGAAATAAGCACTTTTCCATAAACAAGCTCTAAATCATGTTTGATGCACTCTGGATATCCAATTTTGCTGTGCTGTGTCTAGGTTGAGATGAAATGAACACCGTGGACAGTTTTCAGCAAGTTGCAACATTGAAATGCAGAAATAAGCACTTTTCCATAAACAAGCTCTAAATCATGTTTGAAGCACTCTGGATAAAAAAATGTTTTTGTTATGTTTATTCGAGAGTTATGAAAAAACACTGTAGACTGTTTTCAGCAAGTTGCAACATTGAAATGCAGAAATAAGCACTTTTCCATAAACAAGCTCTAAATCATGTTTGATGCACTCTGGATATCCAATTTTTGCTTGTGCTGTGTCTAGTTGAGATGAAATGAACACCGTGGACAGTTTTCAGCAAGTTGCAACATTGAAATGCAGAAATAAGCACTTTTCCATAAACAAGCTCTAAATCATGTTTGATGCACTCTGGATATCCAATTTTTGCTGTGCTGTGTCTAGGTTGAGATGAAATGAACACCGTGGACAGTTTTCAGCAAGTTGCAACATTGAAATGCAGAAATAAGCACTTTTCCATAAACAAGCTCTAAATCATGTTTGAAGCACTGGATATAAAAAAATGTTTTTGTTATGTTTATTCGAGATGTTATGAAAACACTGTAGACTGTTTTCAGCAAGTTACAACATTGAAATGCAGAAATAAGCACTTTTCCATAAACAAGCTCTAAATCATGTTTGATGCACTCTGGATATCCAATTTTGCTGTGCTGTGTCTAGTGATGATGAAATGAACGCCGTGGACAGTTTTCAGCAAGTTGCAAATTGAAATGCAGAAATAAGCACTTTTCCATAAACAAGCTCTAAATCATGTTTGAAGCACTCTGGATAAAAAAATGTTTTTTGTTATGTTTATTCGAGATGTTATGAAAACTGTAGACTGTTTTCAGCAAGTTACAACATTGAAATGCAGAAATAAGCACTTTTCCATAAACAAGCTCTAAATCATGTTTGATGCACTCTGGATATCCAATTTTTGCTGTGCTGTGTCTAGTTGAGATGAAATGAACGCCGTGGACAGTTTTCAGCAAGTTGCAACATTGAAATGCAGAAATAAGCACTTTTCCATAAACAAGCTCTAAATCATGTTTGAAGCACTCTGGATATCCAATTTTTGCTGTGCTGTGTCTAGGTTGAGATGAAATGAACACCGTGGACAGTTTTCAGCAAGTTGCAACATTGAAATGCAGAAATAAGCACTTTCCATAAACAAGCTCTAAATCATGTTTGATGCACTCTGGATATCCAATTTTTGCTGTGCTGTGTCTAGTTGAGATGAAATGAACGCCGTGGACAGTTTTCAGCAAGTTGCAACATTGAAATGCAGAAATAAGCACTTTTCCATAAACAAGCTCTAAATCATGTTTGAAGCACTCTGGATAAAAAAATGTTTTTGTTATGTTTATTCGAGATGTTATGAAAACACTGTAGACTGTTTTCAGCAAGTTACAACATTGAAATGCAGAAATAAGCACTTTTCCATAAACAAGCTCTAAATCATGTTTGATGCACTCTGGATATCCAATTTTGCTGTGCTGTGTCTAGTTGAGATGAAATGAAACACGTGGACAGTTTTCAGCAAGTTGCAACATTGAAATGCAGAAATAAGCACTTTTCCATAAACAAGCTCTAAATCATGTTTGAAGCACTCTGGATATCCAATTTTTGCTGTGCTGTGTCTATTGAGATGAAATGAAACCGTGGACAGTTTTCAGCAAGTTGCAACATTGAAATGCAGAAATAAGCACTTTTCCATAAACAAGCTCTAAATCATGTTTGATGCACTCTGGATATCCAATTTTTGCTGTGCTGTTCTATTGAGATGAAATGAAACGCGTGGACAGTTTTCAGCAAGTTGCAACATTGAAATGCAGAAATAAGCACTTTTCCATAAACAAGCTCTAAATCATGTTTGAAGCACTCTGGATAAAAAATTTTTTTTGTTATGTTTATTCGAGATGTTATGAAAACACTGTAGACTGTTTTCAGCAAGTTGCAACATTGAAATGCAGAAGAAATAAGCACTTTTCCATAAACAAGCTCTAAATCATGTTTGATGCACTCTGGATATCCAATTTTTGCTGTGCTGTCTAGTTGAGATGAAATGAACACCGTGGACAGTTTTCAGCAAGTTGCAACATTGAAATGCAGAAATAAGCACTTTTCCATAAACAAGCTCTAAATCATGTTTGAAGCACTCTGGATATCAATTTTTGCTGTGCTGTGTTAGTTGAGATGAAATGAACACCGTGGACAGTTTTCAGCAAGTTGCAACATTGAAATGCAGAAATAAGCACTTTTCCATAAACAAGCTCTAAATCATGTTTGATGCACTCTGGATATCCAATTTTTGCTGTGCTGTGTCTAGTGAGATGAAATGAACGCCGTGGACAGTTTTCAGCAAGTTGCAACATTGAAATGCAGAAATAAGCACTTTTCCATAAACAAGCTCTAAATCATGTTTGAAGCACTCTGGATAAAAAAATTTTTTGTTATGTTTATTCGAGATGTTATGAAAACACTGTAGACTGTTTTCAGCAAGTTACAACATTGAAATGCAGAAATAAGCACTTTTCCATAAACAAGCTCTAAATCATGTTTGATGCACTCTGGATATCCAATTTTGCTGTGCTGTGTCTAGTTGAGATGAATGAACGCCGTGGACAGTTTTCAGCAAGTTGCAACATTGAAATGCAGAAATAAGCACTTTTCCATAAACAAGCTCTAAATCATGTTTGAAGCACTCTGGATATCCAATTTTGCTGTGCTGTGTCTAGGTTGAGATGAAATGAACACCGTGGACAGTTTTCAGCAAGTTGCAACATTGAAATGCAGAGAAATAAGCACTTTTCCATAAACAAGCTCTAAATCATGTTTGATGCACTCTGGATATCCAATTTTTGCTGTGCTGTGTCTAGTTGAGATGAAATGAACACCGTGGACAGTTTTCAGCAAGTTGCAACATTGAAATGCAGAAATAAGCACTTTTCCATAAACAAGCTCTAAATCATGTTTGAAGCACTCTGGAAAAAAAAAACATTTTTGTTATGTTTATTCGAGATGTTATGAAAACACTGTAGACTGTTTTCAGCAAGTTACAACATTGAAATGCAGAAATAAGCACTTTTCCATAAACAAGCTCTAAATCATGTTTGATGCACTCTGGATATCCAATTTTTGCTGTGCTGTGTCTAGTTGAGATGAAATGAACACCGTGGACAGTTTTCAGCAAGTTGCAACATTGAAATGCAGAAATAAGCACTTTTCCATAAACAAGCTCTAAATCATGTTTGATGCACTCTGGATATCCAATTTTTGCTGTGTGTGTCTAGGTTGAGATGAAATGAACACCGTGGACAGTTTTCAGCAAGTTGCAACATTGAAATGCAGAAATAAGCACTTTTCCATAAACAAGCTCTAAATCATGTTTGATGCACTCTGGATATCCAATTTTTGCTGTGCTGTCTAGGTTGAGATGAAATGAACACCGTGGACAGTTTTCAGCAAGTTGCAACATTGAAATGCAGAAATAAGCACTTTTCCATAAACAAGCTCTAAATCATGTTTGATGCACTCTGGATATCCAATTTTTGCTGTGCTGTGTCTAGGTGAGATGAAATGAACACCGTGGACGTTTTCAGCAAGTTGCAACATTGAAATGCAGAAATAAGCACTTTTCCATAAACAAGCTCTAAATCATGTTTGAAGCACTCTGGATAAAAAAATGTTTTTGTTATGTTTATTCGAGATGTTATGAAAACACTGTAGACTGTTTTCAGCAAGTTGCAACATTGAAATGCAGAAATAAGCACTTTTCCATAAACAAGCTCTAAATCATGTTTGATGCACTCTGGATATCCAATTTTTGCTGTGCTGTGTCTAGGTTGAGATGAAATGAACACCGTGGACAGTTTTCAGCAAGTTGCAACATTGAAATGCAGAAATAAGCACTTTTCCATAAACAAGCTCTAAATCATGTTTGAAGCACTCTGGATAAAAAAATGTTTTTGTTATGTTTATTCGAGATGTTATGAAAACACTGTAGACTGTTTCAGCAAGTTACAACATTGAAATGCAGAAATAAGCACTTTTCCATAAACAAGCTCTAAATCATGTTTGATGCACTCTGGATATCCAATTTTTGCTGTGCTGTGTCTAGGTTGAGATGAAATGAACACCGTGGACAGTTTTCAGCAAGTTGCAACATTGAAATGCAGAAATAAGCACTTTTCCATAAACAAGCTCTAAATCATGTTTGAAGCACTCTGGATAAAAAAATGTTTTTGTTATGTTTATTCGAGATGTTATGAAAACACTGTAGACTGTTTTCAGCAAGTTACAACATTGAAATGCAGAAATAAGCACTTTTCCATAAACAAGCTCTAAATCATGTTTGATGCACTCTGGATATCCAATTTTTGTGTGCTGTCTAGCTTGAGATGAAATGAACGCCGTGGACAGTTTTCAGCAAGTTGCAACATTGAAATGCAGAAATAAGCACTTTTCCATAAACAAGCTCTAAATCATGTTTGAAGCACTCTGGATAAAAAATGTTTTTGTTATGTTTATTCGAGATGTTATGAAAACCCGTAGACTGTTTTCAGCAAGTTACAACATTGAAATGCAGAAATAAGCACTTTTCCATAAACAAGCTCTAAATCATGTTTGATGCACTCTGGATATCCAATTTTGCTGTGTGCTGTGTCTAGTTGAGATGAAATGAACACCGTGGACAGTTTTCAGCAAGTTGCAACATTGAAATGCAGAAATAAGCACTTTTCCATAAACAAGCTCTAAATCATGTTTGAAGCACTCTGGATATATCCAAGTTGCAACATGAAATGCAGAAATAAGCACTTTTCCATAAACAAGCTCTAAATCATGTTTGATGCACTCTGGATATCCAATTTTTGCTGCTGTGCTGTGCTGTGTTAGGTTGAGATGAAATGAACGCCGTGGACAGTTTTCAGCAAGTTGCAACATTGAAATGCAGAAATAAGCACTTTTCCATAAACAAGCTCTAAATCATGTTTGAAGCACTCTGGATAAAAAATGTTTTTTGTTATGTTTATTCGAGATGTTATGAAAACACTGGTAGACTGTTTCAGCAAGTTACAACATTGAAATGCAGAAATAAGCACTTTTCCATAAACAAGCTCTAAATCATGTTTGATGCACTCTGGATATCCAATTTTTGCTGTGCTGTGTCTAGGTTGAGATGAAATGAACGCCGTGGACAGTTTTCAGCAAGTTGCAACATTGAAATGCAGAAATAAGCACTTTTCCATAAACAAGCTCTAAATCATGTTTGAAGCACTCTGGATAAAAAAATGTTTTTGTTATGTTTATTCGAGATGTTATGAAAACACTGTAGACTGTTTCAGCAAGTTACAACATTGAATGCAGAAATAAGCACTTTTCCATAAACAAGCTCTAAATCATGTTTGATGCACTCTGGATATCCAATTTTTGCTGTGCTGTGTCTAGTTGAGATGAAATGAACACCGTGGACAGTTTTCAGCAAGTTGCAACATTGAAATGCAGAAATAAGCACTTTTCCATAAACAAGCTCTAAATCATGTTTGAAGCACTCTGGATAAAAAAATGTTTTGTTATGTTTATTCGAGATGTATGAAACACTGTAGACTGTTTTCAGCAAGTTACAACATTGAAATGCAGAAATAAGCACTTTTCCATAAACAAGCTCTAAATCATGTTTGATGCACTCTGGATATCCAATTTTTGCTGTGCTGTGTCTAGTTGAGATGAAATGAACGCCGTGGACAGTTTTCAGCAAGTTGCAACATTGAAATGCAGAAATAAGCACTTTTCCATAAACAAGCTCTAAATCATGTTTGAGCACTCTGGATATCCAATTTTTGCTGTGCTGTGTCTAGGTTGAGATGAAATGAACACCGTGGACAGTTTTCAGCAAGTTGCAACATTGAAATGCAGAAATAAGCACTTTTCCATAAACAAGCTCTAAATCATGTTTGAAGCACTCTGGATAAAAAATGTTTTGTTGTTATGTTTATCGAGATGTTATGAAAACACTGTAGACTGTTTCAGCAAGTTGCAACATTGAAATGCAGAAATAAGCACTTTTCCATAAACAAGCTCTAAATCATGTTTGATGCACTCTGGATATCCAATTTTGCTGTGTGTGCTGTGTCTAGGTTGAGATGAAATGAACGCCGTGGACAGTTTTCAGCAAGTTGCAACATTGAAATGCAGAAATAAGCACTTTCCATAAACAAGCTCTAAATCATGTTTGAAGCACTCTGGATAAAAAAATGTTTTGTTATGTTTATTCGAGATGTTATGAAAACACTGTAGACTGTTTTCAGCAAGTTACAACATTGAAATGCAGAAGAAATAAGCACTTTTCCATAAACAAGCTCTAAATCATGTTTGATGCACTCTGGATATCCAATTTTTGCTGTGCTGTGTCTAGGTTGAGATGAAATGAACACCGTGGACAGTTTTCAGCAAGTTGCAACATTGAAATGCAGAAATAAGCACTTTCCATAAACAAGCTCTAAATCATGTTTGAAGCACTCTGGATAAAAAATGTTTTTGTTATGTTTATTCGAGATGTTATGAAAACACTGTAGACTGTTTTCAGCAAGTTACAACATTGAAATGCAGAAATAAGCACTTTTCCATAAACAAGCTCTAAATCATGTTTGATGCACTCTGGATATCCAATTTTGCTGTGCTGTGTCTAGGTTGAGATGAAATGAACACCGTGGACAGTTTTCAGCAAGTTGCAACATTGAAATGCAGAAATAAGCACTTTTCCATAAACAAGCTCTAAATCATGTTTGAAGCACTCTGGATAAAAAATGTTTTTGTTATGTTTATTCGAGATGTTATGAAAAACACTGTAGACTGTTTTCAGCAAGTTACAACATTGAAATGCAGAAATAAGCACTTTTCCATAAACAAGCTCTAAATCATGTTTTGATGCACTCTGGATATCCAATTTTTGCTGTGCTGTGTCTAGGTTGAGATGAAATGAACACCGTGGACAGTTTCAGCAAGTTGCAACATTGAAATGCAGAAATAAGCACTTTTCCATAAACAAGCTCTAAATCATGTTTGAAGCACTCTGGATAAAAAAATGTTTTTGTTATGTTTATTCGAGATGTTATGAAAACACTGTAGACTGTTTTCAGCAAGTTACAACATTGAAATGCAGAAATAAGCACTTTTCCATAAACAAGCTCTAAATCATGTTTGATGCACTCTGGATATCCAATTTTTGCTGTGTGCTGGTCTAGGTTGAGATGAAATGAACACCGTGGACAGTTTTCAGCAAGTTGCAACATTGAAATGCAGAAATAAGCACTTTTCCATAAACAAGCTCTAAATCATGTTTGATGCACTCTGGATATCCAATTTTTGCTGTGCTGTGTCTAGGTTGAGATGAAATGAACACCGTGGACAGTTTTCAGCAAGTTGCAACATTGAAATGCAGAAATAAGCACTTTTCCATAAACAAGCTCTAAATCATGTTTGAAGCACTCTGGATAAAAAAATGTTTGTGTTATGTTATTCGAGATGTATGAAAAACACTGTAGACTGTTTTCAGCAAGTTACAACATTGAAATGCAGAAATAAGCACTTTTCCATAAACAAGCTCTAAATCATGTTTGATGCACTCTGGATATCCAATTTTTGCTGTGCTGTGTCTAGGTTGAGATGATGAAATGACGCCGTGGACAGTTTTCAGCAAGTTGCAACATTGAAATGCAGAAATAAGCACTTTCCATAAACAAGCTCTAAATCATGTTTGAAGCACTCTGGATAAAAAAATGTTTTTGTTATGTTTATTCGAGATGTTATGAAAAACACTGTAGATTTTCAGCAAGTTACAACATTGAAATGCAGAAAATAAGCACTTTTCCATAAACAAGCTCTAAATCATGTTTGA
>NW_022262013.1:0-18663 GCF_002021735.2 Oncorhynchus kisutch
AAAATAAGCACTTTTCATAAACAAGCTCTAAATCATGTTGAAGCACTCTGGATGTCCAATTTGGCTGTGCTGTGTCTAGTTGAGATTGAAATGAACACTGTAGACTGTTTCAGCAAGTTACAACATTGAAATGCAGAAATAAGCACTTTTCCATAAACAAGCTCTAAATCATGTTTGATGCACTCTGGATGTCCAATTTTTGCTGTGCTGTGTCTAGTTGAGATGAAATGAACACCGTGGATAGTTTTCAGCAAGTTGCAACATTGAAATGCAGAAATAAGCACTTTTCCATAAACAAGCTCTAAATCATGTTTGAAGCACTCTGGATAAAAAAATTTTTGTATGTTTATTCTAGATGTTATGAAAAACACTGTAGACAGTTTTCAGCAAGTTGCAACATTGAAATGAAATGAAATAAGCACTTTTCCATAAACAAGCTCTAAATCATGTTTGATGCACTCTGGATGTCCAATTTTTGCTGTGCTGTGTCTAGTTGAGATGAAATGAAACTGTAGACTGTTTTCAGCAAGTTGCAACATTGAAATGCAGAAATAAGCACTTTTCCATAAACAAGCTCTAAATCATGTTTGATGCACTCTGGATGTCCAATTTTTGCTGTGCTGTGTCTAGTTGAGATGAAATGAAACACCGTGGATGTTTTCAGCAAGTTGCAACATTGAAATGCAGAAATAAGCACTTTTCCATAAACAAGCTCTAAATCATGTTTTGAAGCACTCGGAGAAAAAATGTTTTGTATGTTTATTCGAGATGTTATGAAACACTGTAGACTGTTTTCAGCAAGTTACAACATTGAAATGCAGAAATAAGCACTTTTCCATAAACAAGCTCTAAATCATGTGTTGAGCACTCTGGTGTCCAATTTTTGTGTGCTGTTTATTGAGATGAAATGAACGCCGTGGATAGTTTCAGCAAGTTGCAACATTGAAATGCAGAAATAAGCACTTTTCCATAAACAAGCTCTAAATCATGTTTGAAGCACTCTGGATAAAAAATGTTTTTGTTATGTTTATTCGAGATGTTATGAAAACACTGTAGACAGTTTTCAGCAAGTTACAACATTGAAATGCAGAAATAAGCACTTTCCATAAACAAGCTCTAAATCATGTTTGATGCACTCTGGATGTCCAATTTTTGCTGTGCTGTGTCTAGTTGAGATGAAATGAACACGTGGACAGTTTTCAGCAAGTTGCAACATTGAAATGCAGAAATAAGCACTTTTCCATAAACAAGCTCTAAATCATGTTTGATGCACTCTGGATGTCCAATTTTGCTGTGCTGTGTCTAGGTGAGATTGAAATGAACGCCGTGGATAGTTTTCAGCAAGTTGCAACATTGAAATGCAGAAATAAGCACTTTTCCATAAACAAGCTCTAAATCATGTTTGAAGCACTCTGGATAAAAAATGTTTTTGTTATGTTTATTCGAGATGTTATGAAAACACTGTAGACTGTTTTCAGCAAGTTGCAACATTGAAATGCAGAAATAAGCACTTTTCCATAAACAAGCTCTAAATCATGTTTGATGCACTCTGGATGTCCAATTTTTGCTGTGCTGTGTCTAGTTGAGATGAAATGAACACCGTGGATAGTTTTCAGCAAGTTGCAACATTGAAATGCAGAAATAAGCACTTTTCCATAAACAAGCTCTAAATCATGTTTGAAGCACTCTGGATAAAAAATGTTTTGTTTATGTTATTCGAGATGTAAATGAAAAACTGTAGACAGTTTTCAGCAAGTTGCAACTGAAATGCAAAATAAGCACTTTTCCATAAACAAGCTCTAAATCATGTTTGATGCACTCTGGATGTCCAATTTTTGCTGTTGCTGTGTCTAGTTGAGATGAAATGAACACTGTAGATGTTTTCAGCAAGTTGCAACATTGAAATGCAGAAATAAGCACTTTTCCATAAACAAGCTCTAAATCATGTTTGATGCACTCTGGATGTCCAATTTTTGCTGTGCTGTGTTAGTTGAGATGAAATGAACGCCGTGGATAGTTTTCAGCAAGTTGCAACATTGAAATGCAGAAATAAGCACTTTTCATAAACAAGCTCTAAATCATGTTTGAGCACTCTGGATAAAAAATGTTTTTGTATGTTTTTTCGAGATGTTATGAAAACTGTAGACAGTTTTCAGCAAGTTGCAACATTGAAATGCAGAAATAAGCACTTTTCCATAAACAAGCTCTAAATCATGTTTGAAGCACTCTGGATAAAAAAATGTTTGTGTTATGTTTATTCGAGATGTTATGAAAACTGTAGACTGTTTTCAGCAAGTTACAACATTGAAATGCAGAAATAAGCACTTTTCCATAAACAAGCTCTAAATCATGTTTGATGCACTCTGGATGTCCAATTTTTGTGCTGTGCTGTGTCTAGTTGAGATGAATGAACACCGTGGATAGTTTCAGCAAGTTGCAACATTGAAATGCAGAAATAAGCACTTTTCCATAAACAAGCTCTAAATCATGTTTGAAGCACTCTGGATAAAAAATGTTTTGTTATGTTTATTCGAGATGTTATGAAAACACTGTAGACTGTTTTCAGCAAGTTACAACATTGAAATGCAGAAATAAGCACTTTTCCATAAACAAGCTCTAAATCATGTTTGATGCACTCTGGATGTCCAATTTTTGCTGTGCTGTGTCTAGTTGAGATGAAATGAACACGTGGACTGTTTTCAGCAAGTTACAACATTGAAATGCAGAAATAAGCACTTTTCCATAAACAAGCTCTAAATCATGTTTGATGCACTCTGGATGTCCAATTTTTGCTGTGCTGTGTCTAGGTTGAGATGAAATGAACGCCGTGGATAGTTTTCAGCAAGTTGCAACATTGAAATGCAGAAATAAGCACTTTTCCATAAACAAGCTCTAAATCATGTTTGAAGCACTCTGGATGAAAAAAATGTTTTGTTATGTTTATTCGAGATGTTATGAAAAACACTGTAGACTGTTTTCAGCAAGTTACAACATTGAAATGCAGAAATAAGCACTTTTCCATAAACAAGCTCTAAATCATGTTTGATGCACTCTGGATGTCCATTTTTGCTGTGCTGTGTCTAGTTGAGATGAAATGAACACCGTGGATAGTTTTCAGCAAGTTGCAACATTGAAATGCAGAAATAAGCACTTTTCCATAAACAAGCTCTAAATCATGTTTGAAGCACTCTGGATAAAAAATGTTTTTGTTATGTTATTCGAGATGTTATGAAAACACTGTAGACAGTTTTCAGCAAGTTGCAACATTGAAATGCAGAAATAAGCACTTTTCCATAAACAAGCTCTAAATCATGTTTGATGCACTCTGGATGTCCAATTTTTGCTGTGCTGTGTCTAGTTGAGATGAAATGAACACTGTAGACTGTTTTCAGCAAGTTGCAACATTGAAATGCAGAAATAAGCACTTTTCCATAAACAAGCTCTAAATCATGTTTGATGCACTCTGGATGTCCAATTTTGCTGTGCTGTGTCTAGGTTGAGATGAAATGAACACCGTGGATGTTTTCAGCAAGTTGCAACATTGAAATGCAGAAATAAGCACTTTTCCATAAACAAGCTCTAAATCATGTTTGAAGCACTCTGGATAAAAAAATGTTTTGTTATGTTTATTCGAGATGTTATGAAAACACTGTAGACTGTTTTCAGCAAGTTACAACATTGAAATGCAGAAATAAGCACTTTTCCATAAACAAGCTCTAAATCATGTTTGAAGCACTCTGGATGTCCAATTTTTGTTATGTTTATTCGAGATGTTATGAAAACACTGTAGACTGTTTTCAGCAAGTTGCAACATTGAAATGCAGAAATAAGCACTTTTCCATAAACAAGCTCTAAATCATGTTTGATGCACTCTGGATGTCCAATTTTGCTGTGCTGTGTCTAGTTGAGATGAAATGAACACCGTGGATAGTTTTCAGCAAGTTGCAACATTGAAATGCAGAAATAAGCACTTTTCCATAAACAAGCTCTAAATCATGTTTGATGCACTCTGGATCCAATTTTGCTGTGCTGTGTCTATTTGAGATGAAATGAACACACGTGGATAGTTTTCAGCAAGTTGCAACATTGAAATGCAGAAATAAGCACTTTTCCATAAACAAGCTCTAAATCATGTTTGATGCACTCTGGATGTCCAATTTTTGCTGTGCTGTGTCTAGTTGAGATGAAATGAACACGTAGACTGTTTTCAGCAAGTTACAACATTGAAATGCAGAAATAAGCACTTTTCCATAAACAAGCTCTAAATCATGTTTGATGCACTCTGGATGTCCAATTTTTGCTGTGCTGTGTCTAGTTGAGATGAAATGAACACCGTGGATAGTTTTCAGCAAGTTGCAACATTGAAATGCAGAAATAAGCACTTTTCCATAAACAAGCTCTAAATCATGTTTGAAGCACTCTGGATAAAAAAATGTTTTTGTTATGTTTATTCGAGATGTTATGAAAACACTGTAGACAGTTTTCAGCAAGTTGCAACATTGAAATGCAGAAATAAGCACTTTTCCATAAACAAGCTCTAAATCATGTTTGATGCACTCTGGATGTCCAATTTTTGCTGTGCTGTGTCTAGTTGAGATGAAATGAACACCGTGGATAGTTTTCAGCAAGTTGCAACATTGAAATGCAGAAATAAGCACTTTTCCATAAACAAGCTCTAAATCATGTTTGAAGCACTCTGGATGAAAAATGTTTTTGTTATGTTTATTCGAGATGTTATGAAAACACTGTAGACTGTTTTCAGCAAGTTACAACATTGAAATGCAGAAATAAGCACTTTTCCATAAACAAGCTCTAAATCATGTTTGATGCACTCTGGATGTCCAATTTTTGCTGTGCTGTGTCTAGTTGAGATGAAATGAACACCGTGGATAGTTTTCAGCAAGTTGCAACATTGAAATGCAGAAATAAGCACTTTTCCATAAACAAGCTCTAAATCATGTTTGAAGCACTCTGGATAAAAAAATGTTTTTGTTATGTTTATTCGAGATGTTATGAAAACACTGTAGACAGTTTTCAGCAAGTTGCAACATTGAAATGCAGAAATAAGCACTTTTCCATAAACAAGCTCTAAATCATGTTTGATGCACTCTGGATGTCCAATTTTGCTGTGCTGTGTCTAGTTGAGATGAAATGAACACTGTAGACTGTTTTCAGCAAGTTACAACATTGAAATGCAGAAATAAGCACTTTTCCATAAACAAGCTCTAAATCATGTTTGATGCACTCTGGATGTCCAATTTTTGCTGTGCTGTGTCTAGGTTGAGATGAAATGAACGCCGTGGATAGTTTTCAGCAAGTTGCAACATTGAAATGCAGAAATAAGCACTTTTCCATAAACAAGCTCTAAATCATGTTTGAAGCACTCTGGATAAAAAAATGTTTTTGTTATTTATTCGAGATGTTATGAAAACACTGTAGACTGTTTTCAGCAAGTTACAACATTGAAATGCAGAAATAAGCACTTTTCCATAAACAAGCTCTAAATCATGTTTGAAGCACTCTGGATCCAAATTTTTGTTATGTTTATTCGAGATGTTATGAAAACACTGTGGACTGTTTTCAGCAAGTTACAACATTGAAATGCAGAAATAAGCACTTTTCCATAAACAAGCTCTAAATCATGTTTGATGCACTCTGGATGTCCAATTTTTGCTGTGCTGTGTCTAGTTGAGATGAAATGAACGCCGTGGATAGTTTTCAGCAAGTTGCAACATTGAAATGCAGAAATAAGCACTTTTCCATAAACAAGCTCTAAATCATGTTTGAAGCACTCTGGATAAAAAAATGTTTTTGTTATGTTTATTCGAGATGTTATGAAAACACTGTAGACAGTTTTCAGCAAGTTGCAACATTGAAATGCAGAAATAAGCACTTTTCCATAAACAAGCTCTAAATCATGTTTGATGCACTCTGGATGTCCAATTTTGCTGTGCTGTGTCTAGTTGAGATGAAATGAACACTGTAGACTGTTTTCAGCAAGTTACAACATTGAAATGCAGAAATAAGCACTTTTCCATAAACAAGCTCTAAATCATGTTTGAAGCACTCTGGATGTCCAATTTTGCTGTGCTGTGTCTAGTTGAGATGAAATGAACACGTGGATAGTTTTCAGCAAGTTGCAACATTGAAATGCAGAAATAAGCACTTTTCCATAAACAAGCTCTAAATCATGTTTGAAGCACTCTGGATAAAAAATGTTTTTGTTATGTTTATTCGAGATGTTATGAAAACACTGTAGACTGTTTTCAGCAAGTTACAACATTGAAATGCAGAAATAAGCACTTTTCCATAAACAAGCTCTAAATCATGTTTGATGCACTCTGGATGTCCAAATTTTGCTGTGCTGTGTCTAGTTGAGATGAAATGAACACCGTGGATAGTTTTCAGCAAGTTGCAACATTGAAATGCAGAAATAAGCACTTTTCCATAAACAAGCTCTAAATCATGTTTGAAGCACTCTGGATAAAAAATTTTTTGTTATGTTTATTCGAGATGTTATGAAAACACTGTGGACAGTTTTCAGCAAGTTGCAACATTGAAATGCAGAAATAAGCACTTTTCCATAAACAAGCTCTAAATCATGTTTGATGCACTCTGGATGTCCAATTTTTGCTGTGCTGTGTCTAGTTGAGATGAAATGAACACTGTAGACTTTTCAGCAAGTTACAACATTGAAATGCAGAAATAAGCACTTTTCCATAAACAAGCTCTAAATCATGTTTGATGCACTCTGGATGTCCAATTTTTGCTGCGCTGTGTCTAGGTTGAGATGAAATGAACACCGTGGATAGTTTTCAGCAAGTTGCAACATTGAAATGCAGAAATAAGCACTTTTCCATAAACAAGCTCTAAATCATGTTTGAAGCACTCTGGATAAAAAAATAAATTTTGTTATGTTTATTCGAGATGTTATGAAAACACTGTAGACTGTTTTCAGCAAGTTACAACATTGAAATGCAGAAATAAGCACTTTTCCATAAACAAGCTCTAAATCATGTTTGAAGCACTCTGGATAAAAAATTTGTTATGTTATTCGAGATGTTATGAAAACACTGTAGACTGTTTTCAGCAAGTTACAACATTGAAATGCAGAAATAAGCACTTTTCCATAAACAAGCTCTAAATCATGTTTGATGCACTCTGGATGTCCAATTTTGCTGTGCTGTGTCTAGTTGAGATGAAATGAACACCGTGGATAGTTTTCAGCAAGTTGCAACATTGAAATGCAGAAATAAGCACTTTTCCATAAACAAGCTCTAAATCATGTTTGATGCACTCTGGATGTCCAATTTTTGCTGTGCTGTGTCTAGTTGAGATGAAATGAACACCGTGGATAGTTTTCAGCAAGTTGCAACATTGAAATGCAGAAATAAGCACTTTTCCATCAGCAAGCTCTAAATCATGTTTGATGCACTCTGGATGTCCAATTTTGCTGTGCTGTGTCTAGTTGAGATGAAATGAACACTGTAGACTGTTTTCAGCAAGTTACAACATTGAAATGCAGAAATAAGCACTTTTCCATAAACAAGCTCTAAATCATGTTTGATGCACTCTGGATGTCCAATTTTTGCTGTGCTGTGTCTAGTTGAGATGAAATGAACACCGTGGATAGTTTTCAGCAAGTTGCAACATTGAAATGCAGAAATAAGCACTTTTCCATAAACAAGCTCTAAATCATGTTTGAAGCACTCTGGATAAAAAATGTTTTTGTTATGTTTATTCGAGATGTTATGAGAACACTGTAGACAGTTTTCAGCAAGTTGCAACATTGAAATGCAGAAATAAGCACTTTTCCATAAACAAGCTCTAAATCATGTTTGATGCACTCTGGATGTCCAATTTTTGCTGTGCTGTGTCTAGTTGAGATGAAATGAACACTGTAGATGTTTTCAGCAAGTTGCAACATTGAAATGCAGAAATAAGCACTTTTCCATAAACAAGCTCTAAATCATGTTTGATGCACTCTGGATGTCCAATTTTTGCTGTGCTGTGTCTAGTTGAGATGAAATGAACACCGTGGATAGTTTTCAGCAAGTTGCAACATTGAAATGCAGAAATAAGCACTTTTCCATAAACAAGCTCTAAATCATGTTTGAAGCACTCTGGATAAAAAATGTTTTTGTTATGTTTATTCGAGATGTTATGAAACACTGTAGACTGTTTTCAGCAAGTTACAACATTGAAATGCAGAAATAAGCACTTTTCCATAAACAAGCTCTAAATCATGTTTGAAGCACTCTGGATAAAAAAATGTTTGTTATGTTTATTCGAGATGTTATGAAAACACTGTGGACTGTTTTCAGCAAGTTGCAACATTGAAATGCAGAAATAAGCACTTTTCCATAAACAAGCTCTAAATCATGTTTGATGCACTCTGGATGTCCAATTTTTGCTGTGCTGTGTCTAGTTGAGATGAAATGAACCGTGGATAGTTTTCAGCAAGTTGCAACATTGAAATGCAGAAATAAGCACTTTTCCATAAACAAGCTCTAAATCATGTTTGATGCACTCTGGATGTCCAATTTTTGCTGTGCTGTGTCTAGTTGAGATGAAATGAACACCGTGGACAGTTTTCAGCAAGTTGCAACATTGAAATGCAGAAATAAGCACTTTTCCATAAACAAGCTCTAAATCATGTTTGAAGCACTCTGGATAAAAAAATGTTTTTGTTATGTGTTATTCGAGATGTTATGAAAACACTGTAGACAGTTTTCAGCAAGTTGCAACATTGAAATGCAGAAATAAGCACTTTTCCATAAACAAGCTCTAAATCATGTTTGATGCACTCTGGATGTCCAATTTTGCTGTGCTGTGTCTAGTTGAGATGAAATGAACAGTGGACTGTTTTCAGCAAGTTGCAACATTGAAATGCAGAAATAAGCACTTTTCCATAAACAAGCTCTAAATCATGTTTGATGCACTCTGGATGTCCAATTTTTGCTGCGCTGTGTCTAGTTGAGATGAAATGAACGCCGTGGATAGTTTTCAGCAAGTTGCAACATTGAAATGCAGAAATAAGCACTTTTCCATAAACAAGCTCTAAATCATGTTTGAAGCACTCTGGATAAAAAATTTTTGTTGTGTTATGTTTATTCGAGATGTTATGAAAACACTGTAGACTGTTTTCAGCAAGTTACAACATTGAAATGCAGAAATAAGCACTTTTCCATAAACAAGCTCTAAATCATGTTTGATGCACTCTGGATGTCCAATTTTGCTGTGCTGTGTCTAGTTGAGATGAAATGAACACCGTGGATAGTTTTCAGCAAGTTGCAACATTGAAATGCAGAAATAAGCACTTTTCCATAAACAAGCTCTAAATCATGTTTGAAGCACTCTGGATAAAAAATGTTTTTGTTATGTTTATTCGAGATGTTATGAAAACACTGTAGACAGTTTTCAGCAAGTTGCAACATTGAAATGCAGAAATAAGCACTTTTCCATAAACAAGCTCTAAATCATGTTTGATGCACTCTGGATGTCCAATTTTTGCTGTGCTGTGTCTAGTTGAGATGAAATGAACACTGTGGACTGTTTTCAGCAAGTTGCAACATTGAAATGCAGAAATAAGCACTTTTCCATAAACAAGCTCTAAATCATGTTTGATGCACTCTGGATGTCCAATTTTTGCTGTGCTGTGTCTAGTTGAGATGAAATGAAACCGTGGATAGTTTTCAGCAAGTTGCAACATTGAAATGCAGAAATAAGCACTTTTCCATAAACAAGCTCTAAATCATGTTTGAAGCACTCTGGATAAAAAATGTTTTTGTTATGTTTATTCGAGATGTTATGAAAACACTGTAGACTGTTTTCAGCAAGTTGCAACATTGAAATGCAGAAATAAGCACTTTTCCATAAACAAGCTCTAAATCATGTTTGAAGCACTCTGGATAAAAAAATGTTTTGTTGTGTTTATTCGAGATGTTATGAAAACACTGTAGACTGTTTTCAGCAAGTTACAACATTGAAATGCAGAAATAAGCACTTTTCCATAAACAAGCTCTAAATCATGTTTGATGCACTCTGGATGTCCAATTTTTGCTGTGCTGTGTCTAGTTGAGATGAAATGAACACCGTGGATAGTTTTCAGCAAGTTGCAACATTGAAATGCAGAAATAAGCACTTTTCCATAAACAAGCTCTAAATCATGTTTGATGCACTCTGGATGTCCAATTTTTGCTGTGCTGTGTCTAGGTTGAGATGAAATGAACACCGTGGATAGTTTTCAGCAAGTTGCAACATTGAAATGCAGAAATAAGCACTTTTCCATAAACAAGCTCTAAATCATGTTTGATGCACTCTGGATGTCCAATTTTTGCTGTGCTGTGTCTAGTTGAGATGAAATGAACACTGTAGACTGTTTTCAGCAAGTTGCAACATTGAAATGCAGAAATAAGCACTTTTCCATAAACAAGCTCTAAATCATGTTTGATGCACTCTGGATGTCCAATTTTTGCTGTGCTGTGTCTAGTTGAGATGAAATGAACACCGTGGATAGTTTTCAGCAAGTTGCAACATTGAAATGCAGAAATAAGCACTTTTCCATAAACAAGCTCTAAATCATGTTTGAAGCACTCTGGATAAAAAAATGTTTTGTTATGTTTATTCGAGATGTTATGAAAACACTGTAGACAGTTTTCAGCAAGTTGCAACATTGAAATGCAGAAATAAGCACTTTTCCATAAACAAGCTCTAAATCATGTTTGATGCACTCTGGATGTCCAATTTTGCTGTGCTGTGTCTAGTTGAGATGAAATGAACACTGTAGACTGTTTTCAGCAAGTTGCAACATTGAAATGCAGAAATAAGCACTTTTCCATAAACAAGCTCTAAATCATGTTTGATGCACTCTGGATGTCCAATTTTTGCTGTGCTGTGTCTAGGTTGAGATGAAATGAACGCCGTGGATAGTTTTCAGCAAGTTGCAACATTGAAATGCAGAAATAAGCACTTTTCCATAAACAAGCTCTAAATCATGTTTGAAGCACTCTGGATAAAAAAATGTTTTGTTATGTTTATTCGAGATGTTATGAAAACACTGTAGACTGTTTTCAGCAAGTTACAACATTGAAATGCAGAAATAAGCACTTTTCCATAAACAAGCTCTAAATCATGTTTGAAGCACTCTGGATAAAAAAATGTGTTTGTTATGTTTATTCGAGATGTTATGAAAACACTGTAGACTGTTTTCAGCAAGTTGCAACATTGAAATGCAGAAATAAGCACTTTTCCATAAACAAGCTCTAAATCATGTTTGATGCACTCTGGATGTCCAATTTTTGCTGTGCTGTGTCTAGTTGAGATGAAATGAACACCGTGGATAGTTTTCAGCAAGTTGCAACATTGAAATGCAGAAATAAGCACTTTTCCATAAACAAGCTCTAAATCATGTTTGAAGCACTCTGGATAAAAAAATGTTTTTGTTATGTTTATTCGAGATGTTATGAAAACACTGTAGACTGTTTTCAGCAAGTTACAACATTGAAATGCAGAAATAAGCACTTTTCCATAAACAAGCTCTAAATCATGTTTGATGCACTCTGGATGTCCAATTTTGCTGTGCTGTGTCTAGTTGAGATGAAATGAACACCGTGGATAGTTTTCAGCAAGTTGCAACATTGAAATGCAGAAATAAGCACTTTTCCATGAACAAGCTCTAAATCATGTTTGATGCACTCTGGATGTCCAATTTGCTGTGCTGTGTCTAGTTGAGATGAAATGAACGCCGTGGATAGTTTTCAGCAAGTTGCAACATTGAAATGCAGAAATAAGCACTTTTCCATAAACAAGCTCTAAATCATGTTTGAAGCACTCTGGATAAAAAATGTTTTGTTATGTTTATTCGAGATGTTATGAAAACACTGTAGACTGTTTTCAGCAAGTTACAACATTGAAATGCAGAAATAAGCACTTTTCCATAAACAAGCTCTAAATCATGTTTGATGCACTCTGGATGTTCAATTTTTGCTGTGCTGTGTCTAGTTGAGATGAAATGAACGCCGGGGAGAGTTTTCAGCAAGTTACAACATTGAAATGCAGAAATAAGCACTTTTCCATAAACAAGCTCTAAATCATGTTTGAAGCACTCTGGATAAAAAAATGTTTTTGTTATGTTTATTCGAGATGTTATGAAAACACTGTAGACGTTTTCAGCAAGTTGCAACATTGAAATGCAGAAATAAGCACTTTTCCATAAACAAGCTCTAAATCATGTTTGATGCACTCTGGATGTCCAATTTTTGCTGTGCTGTGTCTAGTTGAGATGAAATGAACACCGTGGATAGTTTTCAGCAAGTTGCAACATTGAAATGCAGAAATAAGCACTTTTCCATAAACAAGCTCTAAATCATGTTTGAAGCACTCTGGATAAAAAAATGTTTTTGTTATGTTTATTCGAGATGTTATGAAAACACTGTAGACTGTTTTCAGCAAGTTGCAACATTGAAATGCAGAAATAAGCACTTTTCCATAAACAAGCTCTAAATCATGTTTGATGCACTCTGGATAAAAAAATGTTTGTGCTGTTTATTGAGATGTTATGAAAACACTGTAGATGTTTTCAGCAAGTTACAACATTGAAATGCAGAAATAAGCACTTTTCCATAAACAAGCTCTAAATCATGTTTGATGCACTCTGGATGTCCAATTTTTGCTGTGCTGTGTCTAGTTGAGATGAAATGAACACCGTGGATAGTTTTCAGCAAGTTGCAACATTGAAATGCAGAAATAAGCACTTTTCCATAAACAAGCTCTAAATCATGTTTGAAGCACTCTGGATAAAAAATGTTTTTGTTATGTTTATTCGAGATGTTATGAAAACACTGTAGACTGTTTTCAGCAAGTTGCAACATTGAAATGCAGAAATAAGCACTTTTCCATAAACAAGCTCTAAATCATGTTTGATGCACTCTGGATGTCCAATTTTTGCTGTGCTGTGTCTAGTTGAGATGAAATGAACACTGTGGACTGTTTTCAGCAAGTTACAACATTGAAATGCAGAAATAAGCACTTTTCCATAAACAAGCTCTAAATCATGTTTGTTGCACTCTGGATGTCCAATTTTGCTGCGCTGTGTCTAGTTGAGATGAAATGAAATGAACACTGTGGATAGTTTTCAGCAAGTTGCAACATTGAAATGCAGAAATAAGCACTTTTCCATAAACAAGCTCTAAATCATGTTTGAAGCACTCTGGATAAAAAAATTTTTGTTATGTTTATTCGAGATGTTATGAAACACTGTAGACAGTTTTCAGCAAGTTGCAACATTGAAATGCAGAAATAAGCACTTTTCCATAAACAAGCTCTAAATCATGTTTGATGCACTCTGGATGTCCAATTTTTGCTGTGCTGTGTCTAGTTGAGATGAAATGAACACTGTAGACTGTTTTCAGCAAGTTGCAACATTGAAATGCAGAAATAAGCACTTTTCCATAAACAAGCTCTAAATCATGTTTGATGCACTCTGGATGTCCAATTTTTGCTGTGCTGTGTCTAGGTTGAGATGAAATGAACGCCGTGGATATGTTTTCAGCTAGTTGCAACATTGAAAGGCAGAAATAAGCACTTTCCATAAAAAAGCTCTAAATCATGTTTGAAGCACTCGGATAAAAAATGTTTTTTTATGTTTATTCGAGATGTTATGAAAACACTGTAGACTGTTTTCAGCAAGTTGCAACATTGAAATGCAGAAATAAGCACTTTTCCATAAACAAGCTCTAAATCATGTTTGATGCACTCTGGATAAAAAATTTTTTGTTATGTTTATTCGGATGTATGAAAACACTGTAGACGTTTTCAGCAAGTTGCAACATTGAAATGCAGAAATAAGCACTTTTCCATAAACAAGCTCTAAATCATGTTTGATGCACTCTGGATGTCCAATTTTGCTGTGCTGTGTCTAGTTGAGATGAAATGAACACTGTGGACTTTTCAGCAAGTTGCAACATTGAAATGCAGAAATAAGCACTTTTCCATAAACAAGCTCTAAATCATGTTTGATGCACTCTGGATGTCCAATTTTTGCTGTGCTGTGTCTAGGTTGAGATGAAATGAACGCCGTGGACAGTTTTCAGCAAGTTGCAACATTGAAATGCAGAAATAAGCATTTTCCATAAACAAGCTCTAAATCATGTTTGAAGCACTCTGGATAAAAAAATGTTTTTGTTATGTGTATTCGAGATGTTATGAAAACACTGTAGATGTTTTCAGCAAGTTACAACATTGAAATGCAGAAATAAGCACTTTTCCATAAACAAGCTCTAAATCATGTTTGATGCACTCTGGATGTCCAATTTTGCTGTGCTGTGTCTAGCTTGAGATGAAATGAACACCGTGGACAGTTTTCAGCAAGTTGCAACATTGAAATGCAGAAATAAGCACTTTTCCATAAACAAGCTCTAAATCATGTTTGATGCACTCTGGATGTCCAATTTTTGCTGTGCTGTGTCTAGTTGAGATGATGAATGAAAATGACACGACGTTGTTTCAGCAAGTTGCAACATTGAAATGCAGAAATAAGCACTTTTCCATAAACAAGCTCTAAATCATGTTTGAAGCACTCTGGATAAAAAAATGTTTTGTTATGTTTATTCGAGATGTTATGAAAACACTGTAGACTGTTTCAGCAAGTTACAACATTGAAATGCAGAAATAAGCACTTTTCCATAAACAAGCTCTAAATCATGTTTGATGCACTCTGGATGTCCATTTTGCTGTGCTGTGTCTAGTTGAGATATGAAATGAACACCGTGGACAGTTTTCAGCAAGTTGCAACATTGAAATGCAGAAATAAGCACTTTTCCATAAACAAGGTCTAAATCATGTTTGAAGCACTCTGGATAAAAAAATGTTTTTGTTATGTTTATTCGAGATGTATGAAAACACTGTAGACAGTTTTCAGCAAGTTGCAACATTGAAATGCAGAAATAAGCACTTTTCCATAAACAGCTCTAAATCATGTTGATGCACTCTGGATGTCCAATTTTGCTGTGCTGTGTCTAGTTGAGATGAAATGAACACCGTGACAGTTTTCAGCAGTTTGAACATTGAAATGCAGAAATAAGCACTTTCCATAAACAAGCTCTAAATCATGTTTGATGCACTCGATGTCCAATTTTTGCTGTGCTGTGTCTAGGTTGAGATGAAATGAACGCCGTGGACAGTTTTCAGCAAGTTACAACATTGAAATGCAGAAAAAAGCACTTTCCATAAACAAGCTCTAAATCATGTTTGAAGCACTCTGGATAAAAAAATGTTTTTGTGATGTTATTCGAGATGTTATGAAAACACTGTAGACTGTTTTCAGCAAGTTACAACATTGAAATGCAGAAATAAGCACTTTTCCATAAACAAGCTCTAAATCATGTTTGATGCACTCTGGATGTCCAATTTTGCTGTGCTGTGTCTAGTTGAGATGAAATGAACACCGTGGATAGTTTTCAGCAAGTTGCAACATTGAAATGCAAGAAATAAGCACTTTTCCATAAACAAGCTCTAAATCATGTTTGAGCACTCGGATTGATAAAAAAAATGTTTTTGTTAGTGTTTATTCGAGATGTTTGAAAACACTGGACAGTTTTCAGCAAGTTGCAACATTGAAATGCAGAAATAAGCACTTTCCATAAACAAGCTCTAAATCATGTTTGATGCACTCTGGATGTCAATTTTGCTGGTGCTGTGTCTAGTTGAGATGAAATGAACACCGTGGACTGTTTTCAGCAAGTTGCAACATTGAAATGCAGAAATAAGCACTTTTCCATAAACAAGCTCTAAATCAGTTTGATGCACTCTGATGTCCAATTTTTGCTGTGCTGTGTCTAGGTTGATGATGAAATGACGCGTGGATAGTTTTCAGCAAGTTGCAACATTGAAAGCAGAAAATAAGCACTTCCATAAACAAGCTCTAAATCATGTTTGAGCACTCTGGATAAAAAAATTTTTGTTGTGTTATTCGAGATGTTATGAAAAACACTGTGTAGACTGTTTTCAGCAAGTTGCAAACATTGAAATGCAGAAATAAGCACTTTTCCATAAACAAGCTCTAAATCATGTTTGAAGCACTCTGGATAAAAAATGTTTTGTTATGTTTATTCGAGATGTTATGAAAAACTGTAGGATGTTTTCAGCAATACAACATGAAATGCAGAAATAAGCACTTTTCATAAACAAGCTCTAAATCATGTTTGATGCACTCTGGATGTCCAATTTTGCTGTGCTGTGTCTAGTTGAGATGAAATGAACACGTGGATAGTTTTCAGCAAGTTGCAACATTGAAATGCAGAAATAAGCACTTTCCATAAACAAGCTCTAAATCATGTTTGAAGCACTCTGGATAAAAATGTTTTTGTATGTTTATTCGAGATGTTATGAAAACACTGTAGACAGTTTTCAGCAAGTTACAACATTGAAATGCAGAAATAAGCACTTTTCCATAAACAAGCTCTAAATCATGTTTGATGCACTCTGGATGTCCAATTTTTTGTGCTGTGTCTGTTGAGATGAAATGAAAACACTGTAGACAGTTTTCAGCAAGTTACAACATTGAAATGCAGAAATAAGCACTTTCCATAAACAAGCTCTAAATCATGTTTGATGCACTCTGGATGTCCAATTTTTGCTGTGCTGTGTCTAGTTGAGATGAAATGAACACTGTGGACAGTTTTCAGCAAGTTGCAACATTGAAATGCAGAAATAAGCACTTTTCCATAAACAAGCTCTAAATCATGTTGAAGCACTCTGGATAAAAAATGTTTTTGTATGTGTTATTCGAGATGTTATGAAAACACCGTAGACAGTTTTCAGCAAGTTGCAACATTGAAATGCAGAAATAAGCACTTTCCATAAACAAGCTCTAAATCATGTTTGATGCACTCTGGATGTCCAATTTTTGCTGTGCTGTGTCTAGTTGAGATGAAATGAACACTGTGGACTGTTTTCAGCAAGTTACAACTGAAATGCAGAAATAAGCACTTTTCCATAAACAAGCTAAATCATGTTGATGCACTCTGGATGTCCAATTTTGCTGTGCTGTGTCTAGTTGAGATGAAATGAACGCCGTGGATAGTTTCAGCAAGTTGCAACATTGAAATGCAGAAATAAGCACTTTTCCATAAACAAGCTCTAAATCATGTTTGAAGCACTCTGGATAAAAAATGTTTTTGTTATGTTATTCGAGATGTTATGAAACCCTGTAGACTGTTTTCAGCAAGTTACAACATTGAAATGCAGAATAAGCACTTTTCCATAAACAAGCTCTAAATCATGTTTGAAGCACTCTGGATAAAAATGTTTTGTTATGTTTATTCGAGATGTTATGAAAAACACTGTAGACTGTTTTCAGCAAGTTGCAACATTGAAATGCAGAAATAAGCACTTTTCCATAAACAAGCTCTAAATCATGTTTGATGCACTCTGGATGTCCAATTTTTGCTGTGCTGTGTCTAGGTGAGATGAAATGAAACCGTGGATAGTTTTCAGCAAGTTGCAACATTGAAATGCAGAAATAAGCACTTTTCCATAAACAAGCTCTAAATCATGTGATGCACTCTGGATGTCAATTGCTGCGCTGTTGTGTCTAGTTGAGATAAGAAATGAACACCGTGGACAGTTTTCAGCAAGTTGCAACATTGAAATGCAGAAATAAGCACTTTTCCATAAACAAGCTCTAAATCATGTTTGATGCACTCTGGATGTCCAATTTTTGCTGTGCTGTGTTAGTTGAGATGAAATGAACACTGTAGACTGTTTTCAGCAAGTTACAACATTGAAATGACAGAAATAAGCACTTTTCCATAAACAAGCTCTAAATCATGTTTGATGCACTCTGGATGTCCAATTTTGCTGTGCTGTGTCTAGGTTGAGATGAAATGAACGCCGTGGACAGGTTTCAGCAAGTTGCAACATTGAAATGCAGAAATAAGCACTTTTCCATAAACAAGCTCTAAATCATGTTTGATGCACTCTGGATAAAAATGTTTTTGTGTGTATTCGAGATGTTATGAAAACACTGTGGACAGTTTCAGCAAGTTACAACATTGAAATGCAGAAATAAGCACTTTTCCATAAACAAGCTCTAAATCATGTTTGATGCACTCTGGATGTCCAATTTTTGCTGTGCTGTGTCTAGTGAGATGAAATGAAACGTGTAACAGTTTTCAGCAAGTTACAACATTGAAATGCAGAAAAAGCACTTTCCATAAACAAGCTCTAAATCATGTTTGTGCACTCTGGATGTCCAATTTTTGCTGTGCTGTGTCTAGGTTGAGATGAAATGAACGCCGTGGATAGTTTTCAGCAAGTTGCAACATTGAAATGCAGAAATAAGCACTTTCCATAAACAAGCTCTAAATCATGTTTGAAGCACTCTGGATAAAAAAATGTTTTGTGATGTTATTGAGATGTTATGAAACATGTAGACCTGTTTTCAGCAAGTTACAACATTGACATGAAATGCAGAAATAAGCACTTTTCCATAAACAAGCTCTAAATCATGTTTGAAGCACTTGGATAAAAAAATTTTTGCTTATGTTTATTCGAGATGTTATGAAACACACTGTAGAAGTTTTCAGCAAGTTAACATTGAAATGCAGAAGAAATAAGCACTTTCCATAAACAAGCTCTAAATCATGTTTGATGCACTCTGGA